>NC_052157.1:5675840-5790184 GCF_902713615.1 Scyliorhinus canicula | reverse complement strand
CTCTCTCCTCCTCCCCCCCCTCCCGCTCTCCTCCTCCCCCCCCCTCTCTCCTCCTCCCCCCCCCTCTCTCCTCCTCCCCCCCCTCCCTCTCTCCTCCTCCCCCCCCCTCCCTCTCTCCTCCTCCCCCCCCTCCCTCTCTCCTCCTCCCCCCCCCTCCCTCTCTCCTCCCCCCCCTTCCTTCCTCTGTTAGTGGGGGTGTGGGGGTGCGGCGTTGGAGGGGGGTAGGGGTGGTGAAGGGGGTAGGGGTGGTGAAGGGAGGGAGTTGGGGTAGGGGCAGCTGCGTGCAGAGGGGGGGGCGACGGTGCGTTGGCCCCGGGCATCCGTCGCCCCCCTCCTCTGCACGCCGCTGCCCCTACCCCAACCCCCTCCCCTCACCACCCCTACCCCCTTCACCACCCCTACCCCACTCCAACGCCGCACCCACCCCCCACTAACGCCGCACCCCCCCCCCCACTAACGGAGGAAGGAAGGGGGGGAGGAGGAAGGAAGGGGGGGAGGAGGAAGGAAGGGGGGAGGAGGAAGGAAGGGGGGGAGGAGGAAGGAAGGGGGGGAGGAGGAGAGAGGGGGGGTGTGGGTACCGGCCTTCAGAGGGAGGGGGACGGGGTGTGGGTTGCGGCGTTGAGGGTGGGGGGTTGCGGCGTTGAGGGGGGGGACCCGGCGTTGAGGGGGGGGGACCCGGCGTTGAGGGGGGGGGGGGTTGCGGCGTTGCGAGAGATGGGGGGCGGCGTTGGAGGGGGGTAGGGGTGGTGGGGAGGGGGGTAGGGGCGTTGGAGGGAGGTAGGGGTGGTGAGGGGGGGGGTGGTTAGGGTAGGGGGCAGCGGCGTACAGAGGGGGGGGGCGACGGTGCGTTGGCCCCGGGCATCCGTCGCCCCCCCTCTCTGCCCGCCGCTGCCCCCAAACCCCCCCGATTGCCGCAACCCACCCCCCCGATGGCCGCAACCCACCCCCCCCATGCCGCAACCCACCCCCCCATGCCGCAACCCACCCCCCCATGCCGCAACCCACCCCCATGCCGCAACCCACCCCCCCCCCCCATGCCGCAACCCACCCCCGACACTGAACGGCGTCAACCATCATCAATGGTTGACGCCGTTTTAAATCAACTGTGATTTTTGCCGACGTGACCCATGGCCACGTCGGCGGGACTTCGGCCCATCCGGGCCGGAGATTTAAGGTCAGTGCAAATAAAATGAAATCCCGCCGGCGCCAGCTGTTTTCACAGGCTGCCGGCGGGATTTGCACAACGCCGGTTTTTTACCGGCGGGAGAATTCGAAAACCTGCGGGAGCGGAAATAACGCCGCTTCCCGCCAATTCTCCGACCCTGCGTGGTGTCGGAGAATCCCGCCCCTGGTGGGAGAATCTGCCCACAGCCTTTCAAACCAGTAGATCCCTTCACATGGCCTGCCCTCTTTTATATAGGAGTGCCTTCCACAGATCTGTCTGGAAGTGTCTTAAATCACCTGGCAGAGCGAGAGCTGAGAAAGAGTGACTTAAAGCTGCTTCATGCCTGGATCTTTGATAGAACTGACAACATGGGGCTGGTTTCTCCTGTTCCAGACGTTTCTGAAAAACTCCACGGGGTCTCACGGTAGCATGGAGGGGCCTCACGGTAGCATTAGGGGCCTCACGGTAGCATGGTGGTTAGCATCAATGCTTCACAGCTCCAGGGTCCCAGGTTCAATTCCCGGCTGGGTCACTGTCTGTGTGGAGTCTGCACGTCCTCCCTGTGTGTGCGTGGGTTTCCTCTGGGTGCTCCGGTTTCCTCCCACAGTCCAAAGATGTACGGGTTAGGTGGATTGGCCATGATAAATTGCCCGTAGTGTAAGGTTAATGGGGGTACAGTTCAAAACCAAAAGTCTGTGATTTTAAAACCAGCCAGCAAGACAAGCATTAAACAAGAAACACGAAACAGACCCGGATTTAGCAAGTTCCTTACATACTTCCTCAATTTCAATTGTTTCATCACTTGGCAGCCACGTTTTCTGCTGCCTGGGATCATAAACTCTGGAATTCCCTCCCTCAATCTCTCTGCCTCTCCATTTCTCTCTCATCCTTTAATATGCTCCTTAAATCCTACCTCTGTGACCAAACGCATGATCATACGCCCCTGAGATCTCCTGCCGAGTTTAGTGTCGATTTTCTATTGATAACACTATTGTAAAGTGCCTTGGAAGCTTTTATGTGTTAAAGATGATAAGTAAATGCAAGGTGTTGTTTCATTCGACATATGGCTCCTCTGACAGTGCAGCACCCCCTCAGTACCTCACTGAATATGGCAGCCTATGCTTTATGCTTCAGCGCCTGGGATATTTCAGAAACCGACAATGTTCAACCAGAGTTGAGAATCGTATCATTGAGTCGCAAGTCGAATATACACAGTTTATTCCTCTCTAATTCAGGTTGCTGTTGTAGAATGTTAAATACTGGTCTACACATACACAGTAAAGGGTTCAAACTGGGAGTTGTCCTCCACGCTTGCTTATGCACATGGTTCTGTCCAACACTAGATTTACTCCGAGGTGCTAGTCAGGGGCTGGTTTAGCACACTGGGCTAAATCGCTGGCTTTTAAAGCAGACCAAGGCAGGCCAGCAGCACGGTTCAATTCCCGTACCAGCCTCCCCGAACAGGTGCCGGAATGTGGTGACTAGGGGCTTTTCACAGTAACTTCATTAAAGCCTACTTGTGACAATAAGCTATTTTCATATTTCATTTCATTTCATGTGCTCTCTTACATCACTGTGTGGGCGGTACTGTACTGTCCCACATTAACCTTGTATGTGCCAGATTCGTATACCACAGCTGCCTTGTGCAATAGGGCAACTGACTGACTGTCAGAAATACATTGTCCACAGTAGTACATCTGCTAACACTCACAATTACTCTGAGAAATCACCATATTCCAACAAAAGGGGGTGGTTTAGCACAGGGCTAAAGAGCTGGCTTTTAAAGCAGACCAAGGCAGGCCAGCAGCACGGTTCAATTCCTGTAACAGCCTCCCCGGACAGGCGCCGGAATGTGACGACTAGGGGCTTTTCACAGTAACTTCATTTGAAGCCTGCTTGCGAAAAAAAGCGATTTTCATTTCATTTCAAGCAGCTTTGAGTGAAGCAATGCTCCTACCAGCACTCCTGTGTTAAAGTACTTGGTGCCATTTCTTTATTCGAGTTAATTGCTTTGTGTTTCTACTTGAGGAATGTTCAGCTGGTCATTTGTCTGCTCCTCAGAGATTGAAGACTGTGACAATCTAACCATGCCTGTCACCAATTCACTAAAGTCACTAAACAGAGACGATTGGAGCCTAAGGCACCGTCTCTCACAGGGGATCACTCTGATCACTCACAGGACAGTGGACAGTTTCATTACACAGTTGATTGGCATGAGGGACATGTGTAACATTGCTTGAGCAAATCAGTGTAAATTATAAAGTCTGTTGAACTCATCTTTAATGTAGTATGTCCAAGCTATCAATCACCTTCTAAACTGTCTGCTTTTCCAATGAGCTTGTGGTTGAAGGCACTGGCAGTGTATGACGCAGTGCCTCTCGGCTAAGTTTCAAACCTTGGTGAGTGCCGTGTTAATTGATCCCATTCCAGGATGCGCTTCCACAATTGTTCTTGATCGTCGTGGGCTTGGGAGGTCAAAAGCCAACCAACTCTCGATCACTGGCTTCATCTATTGTAACGCATGTGCAACAATGAACACGTGTATTTATGTAGCACTTTTAATGTAGCAAAATAGCCCAAAGAGGGGCAGCACGGTGGCGGAGTGGTTAGCACTGCTGCCTCACGGCGCCGAGGTCCCAGGTTCGATCCCGGCCCCGGGTCACTGTGCGTGAGGAGTTTGCACATCCTCCCCGTCTCTGCGTGGGTCTCACCCCCACAGCCCAAAGACGTGCAGATGGTACTCTAAGTTTATTTTTAAAAACGCCCAAAGTGCTTCACAGGAGAGTTATTAAAAAGATTTGAGACCAAGCCACATAGGAAGATATTCGGAAAAATTGAATTGTGATGCCTACCATGGTTGAATAACTGTAGAAACTTGCTGTTGAGGCTCAAAGGCAAACATTTGACTGTTTAAGACGTCATTGAAAGTCTGCCAGGCCCCTATGAAGCAGTGTCCAGACATGACTCTGAGGCCTCTGCTTTCCTTCAATTCTGGCCTCCTGCACATCCCCCGTTTCCATTACCCCACCATTGGGAGACGTACCTTCAGTTTCCTTTGTCTGGAGCTCTGAAATTCCTTTTCTAAACCTCTCCTCCTTGGGATATTTTATTATGTTTGTCATAATATACACACAAGTATATGATGGTGCACAGACAGGCATTGATTAGGGCAGCACGGTAGCATTGGGGAGAGCACAATTGCTTCACAGCTCCAGGGTCCCAGGTTCGATTCCCGGCTTGGGTCACTGCCTGTGCGGAGTTTGCACATGCTCCCCGTGTGTGCGTGGGTTTCCTCCGGGTGCTCCGGTTTCCTCCCACAGTCCAAAGATGTGCAGGTTAGGTGGATTGGCCATGATAAATTGCCCCTTAGTGTCCAAAATTGCCCTTAGTGTTGGGTGGGGTTACTGGGTTATGGGGATAAGGTGGAGGTGTTGACCTCGGGTAGGGTGCTCTTTCCCAAGAGCCGGTGCAGACTCGATGGGCCGAGTGGCCTCCTTCTGCACTGTAAATTCTATGATGATTGACACACAGGATGACCAATGAACACACAGAACACAGCAGCCAATCACCAGACAGGACACGACCACTATAAAGCCGGAGGGCACTAGTTTTCCCGCTCTCTCGGGATCCAGCCTCTGAGACAGTCAGAGCTCGTGAGCAACAACTAGAACATCCACCATGTGGTAGTAAGATAGTCTGGTCAGGTTAGCCTCAGGTCTCCAGTCAACTCAGCATAGTGTCAACCCACAGTTAAAGTATGTTTAATAGTTAAGAGTTCAATAAAATCGAGTTGCATTTCTCCAAGTGTTGGAAGCCTGTCTCTCTCACTGCTGCAGTAAACGCAGTCCTCGCAGACCCAGCTTACCCAACACATCAATGTTAAAGGCACTTTATAAATGCAAGCTGTTGCTGAGCAAACAGGGGGGAAAATATACAAACAATTGATTTCAATTGTTTCTAACCTTTTGGAGGTAATGGGCGGGATTTTCCGTTTTAGCAGCAGTGTTGACGCCGTCGAAAAAACCCCGGAGCGTTTTACGACGGCGTCATTTGGCCACTAGGAGCAGGGGGCCAGCAAGGCACGGGAGCCAGCAAGGCATTGGAGTGCTTCATGCAGCTCCAGCTGCCGATACGTGCCCCAGCACGGCCGGCACGAGTCCACACATGCGCGCCACGGCCGGCACGGGTCTGCATCTGCGCACCACGGACAGCGCGGGTTCCTAATTCGCGTGGATTGCCGTCTCCGGCCCCCCTGGAATTAGCCCCCCCCCCCCCCCCCCCCCACCGATCAGTAGCCCCCGATCACGGGCCAGGCCACAGTGGAGGCTCCCCCAGGAACCTGATTCCCACCCCCCCAACCAGGGCAGCCCCCGCAGCCAGAACGCCGAGGACCCGCCGAGTAGGATCACGTGCGAATGACGCCGGCAGGACTCGGCCGACCTCGGCGGGCACTCAGCCCGTAGAGCGCGGAGAATCGCTTGGGGGTGGGGGGGGGCCGACCGGCACTGCGGCAACCGTGTTGGAGCAGCGTCGCGGGATTCGCCCCCCCCCCCGCGCCGATTCTCCCACCCGCGCGGGATGAGAGAATCCCGCCCAATTACTTAATGGCAGCAAAGGGAATGTGTTAGGAATATTTTAAGCAAAATACTCCAAACTGCACCTCAAAGGATGATAAGTTCATAAAACATAGGAACAGAATTAGGCCATTTGGCCCATCAAGTCTTTTTATAAAATAAATTTAGAGTACCCAATTCATTTTTTCCAATGAAGGGGCAATTTAGCGTGGCCAATCCACCTAGCCTGCACATCTTTGGGTTGTGGGGGTGAAACCCACGCAGACACGGGGAGAATGTGCAAACTCCACACGGACAGTGACCCAGAGCTGGGATCGAATCTGGGACCTCGTGGCCGTGAGGCAGCAATGCTAACTACTGTGTCACCGTGCTGCCCCGGCCCATCGAGTCTGCTCCGCCATTCGATAATGGCTGATCTCATCCTGGCCTTAACTCCATCACCCTGCCCGTTCTCCATAACCCTTCAACCCATTACCAATTCTGACGGGCCATTGCACGAATGCAGCTTCGAACACTAACTGTAGGATGTCATCAATGTACTGGATGCTCAGTGATCAGGATGTATGTACATAAAGCCTTTACAAAAAAACTCCAAACATTTCCAAACATGTCGCTGCTTTAATAATTTCCCAAACAGCTGTTCCTGCCACATTGCTGGTTGACAAAATCCCCCAGCCGTGGCCCAGTAAATTGTCAAGGATATCTTTCCCCCCCCCCCCGCCACTTTCCCTCCTGGAGTTTTGAGCGAACGATGATGGTCCAATTACACACAACAGATGTGGCGATACCCACTCAGCGAGACAGCTGGGAAAATAGCTGAAGCATAAGTGATGGGGAACGGACAGTTGCAAGAAAAGCAATTGTTCGTTGACAGGACCCAAGAGCAAAAGAACATGGAGTTTCCTGGAGACTGTGAACAGTAACTTCTGCTTTGGCTTGACCTTGGCTATGTGCACTCGAATGAGTACTCAGAGTAAAAGGCTGGAATAAGATAGATAAGCATTTTTGTGTCCTTTGTAGAAAAAGAATAGAACAGATGATTCTAATTAGTCTAGCCTGCAAATCTGCCTTTACATCTCTCTCTCCCCTCTCTCTTTTCAAAGTCTACCTCTTTCACATATTGTCCATCTTAAAACATAACTCTCTCACACATACACTCTTCATCTCTCTTACGTACAATACTCTCCATATCTCACTCGCCTATACTTATACTGAGTCCCTCACATTTTTTTAAAATTTAGTGTACCCGATTATTTTTTTTCCAATTAAGGGGCAATTTAGTGTGGCCAATCCACCGACGCTGCACGTCTTTGGGTTGTGGGGGTGAAACCCACGCAGACAAGGGGAGAATGTGCTAATTCCACTGGGATAGTGATCCGGGGTCGAACCTGGATCAGCACCGGAGGCAGCAGTGCTAACCACCGTGCCACCCCCTGCCTCTCTCACATGTACAACTTTTATGATGTATCATTTATTGATGAACTGGTTAGTGATGAACTGTTGATGAACTGGTTAGAGATGGTTAGCAGTTTCAAATTCCATGGGGTGCACATCTCCAAAAATCTGTCCTGGTCCACCCACATTGACGCTACCACCAAGAAAGCACAACAGCACCTATACTTCCTCAGGAAACTAAGGAAATTCGGCATGTCCACATTAACCCTTACCAACTTTTACAGGTGCACCATAGAAAGCATCCTATCAGGCTGCGTCACAGCCTGGTATGGCAACTGCTCGGCCCAGGACCGCAAGGAACTTCAGAGAGACTGAACACCACCCAGTCCATCACACTAACCTGCCTCCCATCCATTGACTCCATTTACACGTCCCGCTGCCTGGGTAAAGTGAGCAGCATAATCAAAGATTCCTCCCACCCGGCTTACTCACTCTTCCAACTTCTTCCATTGGGCAGGAGATACAGAAGTCTGAGAAGACGCACGAACAGACTCAAAAACAGCTTCTTCTCCACTGTTACCAGACGCCTAAACAACCCTCTAATGGACTGACCTCATTAACACTACACCCTGTATGCTTCATCCTATGTCGGTGTTATGTAGTTACATTGTATACCTTGTGTTGTCCTATTATGTATTTTATTTTATTCCCTTTTCTTCCCATGTACTTAATGATCTGTTGAGCTTCTTGCAGAAAAATACTTTTCACTGTACCTCGGTACACGTGTCAATAAACAAATCCAATCCAATCCAATCCAACTCCCGGCTCTTCTTCAAGTAGAGCCATGGGATCGTTAACCTCCCCCGGACAACCAGAACAAACAGATAGGCTTTGACTTGACAGCTGAGCTGCCTCCTGCAAAAGATCCTTCAGTGATGCACTGGGTTGGAGTGACAGCCGAGATTGTGTACTCGAGCCCTGCCACCATTTCTGTGATTCCTTAGTTATTCCTTAACTCAGAGACAGCAGAAGTACATGGGTGTGATTCAATGAAGCATTTTTATTCGACAAGATTGGTCAAAAACCATTTCCTCCTTTCTCTTTGAAGATTGTGGACCAGGTAGGATGTGATGTTGGGTACATAAACTCTCAGCATTTGAGTTACATTAAAACAAATATTGAACCCTGAACTGTTTACTGAACTGTTAACACTTCACGCTTTCACACTCCCATGTAGTAACCTGATCGGGTGGACAGGAAGCTATTGGGACACCACCGTGGGCAGCGTGGTAGCACAGTGGGTAGCACAGTTGCTTCAAAGCTCCAGCGTTACAGAAAAACAGTGGGGGAATTGCCGGGTCTGTGATGGACACGTGCAAGGCTGACATGCTGCAGTCGCGCATATACTATACCCCCCCCCCCCCCCCCCCCCCCCCCCCCCCCCCACACTCACATACCGATCGCGCCCGAAAAGATGGCGTCAGTTGTGCTGGACCGCGTCCCCGTCCACCCCGACCGCACAGCCTTCTCCTGGCCTACATACCCCCAGCCCTGGCAAAAGCCCCCCAGGCCAGCGGCATGACTGTCGGTGAAGTATGGCGGTGCTGGACACTGGTAGTACACTCTCTCTCTCAGCAGCCACCACGCCAGGTTCATGACTGTTGTGTCCAGACGTGGGCCGCGCTGCCAGGAACTCGGCCCATCGGAGGCGGAGTATCGCAGGGTGGGCCTGATAATGAGATGCTAATGCAGTTGCAACCGCGTGCGGCGCAATGATGCTCGTTTGGAAGGGGCGGAGCATCACAATCCGGCATCAAACCGGGAGCTATTCTCCGCCCGATTGCCGTTCCCAATTTTGGGGTCGGGCAACGGAAAATCCCACCTGTTATCTTTATTTTTAATGTTTAATTTTAAATTAATATTTATTATATTCTAATGGAAAAAATGTAAAACTTAACAGCATAGCTGCGCTAATCCTCCTTCTTTACAGGAGGCAGCAAGCCAGTGCGGTGAATTTGAGGCTGCTCGGACACACGAGAGTTGACATAAAGTTGATGAAGCAAATAGTCTCACTCTTGTGCTGCCAGCTTCTATGACTTTGTTCTAACTTCCTGATTGCAAATCAGAATTGGACGATTTCTGAGAACGATTACCTGCCCTATATGGAATATAAGAAGCAGAGTAAACTATTCTGTTCCGCTATTCACCGGATCACATCCACCTGCCTTGGCTCCACATGCTTTTATATTTTTGGCTAACAAAAATCTATCGATCGCTGGTTTTGAAACTTGAGCAAACTGGTGTTGATTGCTTTTTGGGGGAGCGTGTTCCACAGCTCTACCATCCCTTGTGCGGAGAAGGATTTCCTCTCTTGGCTGCTGATTTTAAGGTTGTGCTCCCTGGGCCTAGACTCCCCACACCAGCGGAAAGGCTTGCCCCTCAATGTTTCCAAACACTTAATCAAATCATCCTGTCACCAGGGAGCACAAGCCTAGTGTTTGAAATAACCCCTTGCCTGAGAATTGTACCACGGGAAGGAAGGATTGTTTCAAACAAATCGAATCGGTCGGGTTGATGTAATTAAGGAAGTTCAAAAGGGGTCCACTGCACGGCCCTGGAGCTCAATAAAGAACTATACCACCACAAGACAATGCTGCAAGTTTACAGGAGACAATATTCATCATGAGTTGTGAAAGATCAATGGCCTTAACATCCATTAATGGCAAAGGAAGGTCACCACACATTTAAACAATTTATTAATCAAGTGGCAGTCCAGTAAATCAGCCACCAGCACCTGAGTCAACAGATGTCTGTTTAACTTATTCATTGTCTACCTATCTTGTTCTTTGTTGCACAAGATAGAATGTCCTTAAATGGAAGTCAGCTGTATTGTGACCGGTAGACACATTGATCTGTGAATCCTCGATCACACAGGCAGTGTTACGGAAAGTGGTTTATACCGAGGATCAGAGTGTTCGGGTTTTTATTTTTAATTTTTTTTTTAATAAACATTTTTTGGTATTGTAACAACACAATAAACAATGTACATGAAACTATAAGAATAGCGCAAAAGCCGTCTCCCTCCCTTCCAGGTCCCACTTTTATTAACCCCCTACTCTAAGCTAAACTAACCACCCCCCCCGCTTTCTGCTGATGATTAATTTTCCGCGAAGACGTTGACGAACGGTTGCCACCTCCGGGCGAACCCTAACAGTTACCCTCTCAAGGCAAACTTGATTTTCTCCAAACAGAGAAAGCTAGCCATGTCCGATAGCCAGGTCTCCGACTTCTGGGGCTTTGAGTCCCTCCAAGCTAATAGTATCCGTCTCCGGGCTACCAGGGAAGCAAAGGCCAGAACGTCTGCCTCTTTCTCCTCCTGGATTCCCGGGTCTTCCCACACCCCAAAAATCGCCTCCTCTGGACTCAGCGCCACCCTTGTTTTTAACACCGTGGACATGACATCTGCAAACCCCTGCCAAAATCCCCTAAGCTTCGGACATGCCCAGAACATGTGGACATGGTTTGCTGGTCCTCCTGCACACTTTGCACACCTGTCTTCCACCCCAAAGAATTTGCTCATCCGGGCCACTGTCATGTGAGCCCAGTGAATGACCTTAAACTGTATCAGGCTGAGCCTGGCACATGTTGGGGACGCGTTGACTCTACTCAACGCGTCCGCCCAGAGACCATCCTCTATCTCACCTCCCAGCTCCTCCTCCCACTTGCGCTTCAACTCCTTGGTCTGCGTCTCCTCTGACCCCATAAGTTCCTTGCAAATGTCCGAGACGCTCCCTTCTCCTACCCGCCCTCTGGAAACTACCCTGTCCTGAATCCCCTTTAGCGTTAGGAGCGGGAAGGCTGACACCTGTTTACGTAGGAAGTCCCACACCTGCAGATACCTGAATTTGTTTCCCCTCGCCAACCCAAACTTCTCCTCCAGCGCCCTCATACTCGGAAAGCTCTCCTCTATAAACATGTCCCCCATCCTCACAATCCCTGCTCTCCGCCATATCCGGAACCCTCCATCCACACTTCCCGGGGCAAACCGACGATTATTACAGATTGGGGACCAGACCGATGCTCCCTCTGCTCCCACATGTCCCCTCCTTTGCCCCAGACTCTCAGAGCCGCCACCACCATGGGGCTGGTGGAGTGCCGTGCCGGCGGGAACGGCAGAGGCGCAGTTACCAACACCCCCAAACTGGTCCGCTTGCATGAAGCCGCCTCCATACGCTCCTATGCCGACCCCTCCCCCACCACCCACTTCCCGATCATGGGTATATTCGCCACCCAGTAATAGTTACTAAAATTTGGCAGCGCCAGCCCGCCGTCTCCCCGACTCCGCTCAAGCATTACCTTCCTTACCCACGGGGTCTTGCTCGCCCAAACAAAGCCAGGGATCACTTTATTGACCCGTTTAAAAAAGAACCGCAGAATAAAGTTGGGGAGACATTGAAACGCGAACAGGAATCTCGGGAGGGCCGTCATCTTCACCGTCTGCACCCTCACAGCTAATGACAACAGGAATGCGTCCCAACTCCCAAAATCATCCTTCGTTTGGTTTACTAGTCGGGCCAGATTTAATTTTTGCAGCCGGTCCCATTCCCGCGCCACTTGAATGCCGAGGTACCTAAAGCTTCCCCCTACTGACCTAAACGGCAGCTCCTCCAATCGACTCCCCTGTCCCCTCGCCTGGACCGCAAACATCTCGCTTTTCCCCATATTTAGCTTATACCCCGAGAACTGGCCAAATTCCCCCAGAATCCTCATGATTTCTTCCATCCCCACTAATGGGTCCGATACATACAGAAGCAGGTCGTCTGCATAGAGCGAGACTCTGTGCTCCAACCCCCCCACTCCGCGCCCCCCCCCCCCCCCCCCCCCCACCCCCAAACCAGCCCCCTGAGGCTCTCAGAGCAATTGCCATTGGCTCTATAGGTAGCGTGAACCACAGTGGGGAGAGGGGGCATGCCTGTGGGGTTTTTATTTTTTAAAGAACAGTTTTGTTTTTCAAAGTTAAAGATTCAGAGAAGAGCAAAGTACAGAATGTTCACAAAAATAATTATCACTGAAGAAGGTTGTTTCCATGGTGAGTGTTTTCCACAGTGTTTCAGGTCTGTGAGAAGTCATAGAGTTTACAGTGCAGAAGGAGGCCATTCGGCCCATCGAGTCTGCACCGGCCCACGGAAAGAGCATCCTACCCAAGGTCACACCTCCACCCTATTCCCATAATCCAGTAACCCCACTAAACCCATTTTGGACAATTTATCATGGCCGATCCACCTAACCCGCACATCTTTGGACTGTGGGAGGAAACCGGAGCACCCGGAGGAAACCCACGCACACACGGGGAGAACGTGCAGACTCCGCACAGACAGTGACCCAAGCTGGGAATCGAACCTGGGACCCTGGAGCTCTGAAGCAACTGTGCTAACCACTATGCTACCGTGCCTCCCTAGTGACTGTGCTTCAGGATTACATTCAAGACTAGATGCTAAGTGGGAGTTTGAAGACATGGGGCACATTTTATGGCCACACTGTGCCCAACAAGCATCGCGCCACGATGCAGCATGGCCAATAGAAGCCGGAGGCCCCCACTCCCAGGATCTACCCGGTTCACAATGCCTTGAGTTGAGATGTAAATCCCGGCCATTGTGGGCGGGATCACATTTTAGCAAATCTGTATATTAGAGCGAGACAGCTAGTCTCACTTTAATGCGCAGATTCCCGAGGCGTTGGGATCCATCTCCTTCGCCTCGGTGACCTTGGGTGAGCACCGTTCAGCATTGGTCCCTATAAAAAGGGGGTCAGATGTAACGGCACTTGTGGGGGTCTCCCAGGTGATCGGAGACCCCAAGCCTATCGTCTGGGGGAAATCCCGTCCAGAAACAGGACCGTCTGGGCCAATGTTCTCAAATTTCTCCACAGCCTTCACCTCTCCATATCTCCGCAACTTCCCCCAGCCCCACAACCCTCTTGAGGTTTCAGCACCCCTCCAACTCTGGCTTCTTGCACATCCCCAATTTCACCTCACTATTGGTAGCTAAGGCCTTTACCTCTGGAATTCTTCTGCGTCTCTCTCTCCTCTTAATTCACGATCCCTAAAACTTACTTCTTTGACCATACGTTGGTCATCTGTCCTTACAGGAGAGAAGCTGAGTCACACAGCTGTGTGTCTGCATTACATCAGTGGGTAAATGTAAATATTCCATAGGCTGCTCTCCCCTTTGAGGACTGTTATAGGCCAGGCTTTAAAAACTCCAAAGTGTATTATGGAGTTCACCTGACCTATAACTTTTTGTTGAATTTGGCGCGGGTGAACAGAAGAGCCTTCTCTTCAGGTGTAATTCAACAGTCTTCCTAGACACTTTAATCAAAACAAGCTTTATTCTCAGAACTTAGTTAACATTTATATAAACAAACAGCAAGAATTTTTATCAATTACAAACATAAAGATACCCCACAGCTGCTGTCATCTATGTATTTTTAAATAAATTTAGAGTACCCAATTCATTTTTTCCAATTAAGGGGCAATTTAGTGTGGTAAATCCACCTAGCCTACACATCTTTGGATTGTGGGGGTGAAACCCACGCAAACCCGGGGAGAATGTGCAAACTCCACACGGTGTAATCAATGTATAACACCCAATGAATTCCCCCTTAACTGTTCCAATTCAAAAACAAAATCCCATAAACCAAAACCTTTTTTCAAGGGCATGGCCCAGCACTCTGCATTCTCACTTGAATAAGACTGGCTTTGCCGGAGATTCTGACCCCGTCTCACCAGCAGGTTTAAGCCCTTCCGGAAAGCAAACTATATTTTTTTAGTTACCGAAGCAGCAGGTAGCTACAATCAGTGTTTTCTTTTCCTGGAACAACTCTTTAAAATGAAAATAGAAAGACAGGAATAAAACACTTCTTTCTCCCTGAGTCCACAGCAGTCAAATCTGGAGTTAGACACGCGACCGTTGCGCCACAAGCGCAAGTCACAGCAGTCAAATCTGAAAGTGAAACTAAAAACAATTCACAGCCGCAGCTCAACTCCACCCACAAAATGACATCACTGAAGCCATGTGATAAGACAAAACACTTTTTTAAAGGGTCACTCCCAGGACAGAACTGATTGATGGCAATTTATTTATTCATTAAAAAAAAAATTTAGAGTGCCCAATTCTTTTTCTTGCCAATTAAGGGAAAATGTAGCGTGGCCAATCCACCCACCCTGCACATCTTTGGGGAGAATGTGCAAACACCACACAGACACTGAACGACTTAACCTGAGGATCACCACACCTCAGGCAAGGAGAAAGATTGAGAATGCTGCACCTTCATGAATAACCTCAGCCAGTACGGGAATTGAACCTGCACTGTTGGCATCGCTCCACAGCACGAACCAGCTATCAGGCCAACTGAGCTAACCGACCTCCAGCACTTGACAGGATTCACAGGCCAGAAAGCCCCCAGTCAAGAAAGCTGTGTCAAATCTACACCGACGGGCCAAAGAACAAAAAGAACAAAGAAAAGTACAGCACAGGAACAGGCCCTTCGGCCCTCCAAGCCCGTGCCCACCCACCATGCTGCCCGACTAAACCACAATCTTCTACACTTCCTGGGTCCGTATCCCTCTATTCCCATCCTATTCATGTATTTGTCAAGAAAAGAATTGGCTTTACGTTCAAGCAGCAGATGATGTCTCATCGTGTTCTCCAGATGATGTCTGCATGCAAAGTTATGGTAAGGATTTTCTAAACTGTTGCAATGAAGGAGACATGACAGCCAAACAGCACTGGGGGCATCGGGATTCGAACCAGAGAACTCTTGATCTGCAGTCAAGTGCTCTACCACTGAGCTATACCCCCATGTATAACCTTAGCCCGCACAGGAATTGAACCCACACTGCTGGCTTCACTTTGTATCATGAACCAGTTGCTCAGCCAACTGAGCTAAACTGGTCAGTGCAATACTGAGAGCGATGTGTTGTTGGGGCTGCTGTCACCCAATGAGACACTAAACTAATGTCCCTTCTGCCCTCTTAGACAGAGGTAAAAGATTCCACAACACTGTTTCAAAAAAGAAGAGCATTATCTCGGTGACCTGGCTCATATTTACCCCTCCGTCAACGTCACAAAAAGATACTGCTGGTTTGAGATATCTCCTGCAAAGTGCTAAAGATGCTTTCCACATGGAAGTTGTAAATGGCATCTCTAGTCCCTAGACTCTGATGCTGAACCTCACCTTTCCAGCAGCACAATGCTTTATTTTCAATAATGCAAAGTAAGGTGGTTATTATTATCAGATATCCCAAGCTGAACTTTACTGCAATGTTGTATGGGATGCCTCCCACCTTACAAAGATCAGCATGCAAAGTAGCATAATACTACATTTATCCTTTAGACTGCTGGGCAGTGTTTCAGCACCACTTTCATCCTTCAGGATTATTCATCCAGCTCCATCTTCTTGGGTCACTAACGAGGTCACTGTCTCCTGGGAGTTGCTTCTACCAGCGTCCCACACTGCCTGTGGCTGTCCAGCCTGGACGTTTACAAAGTGAGGAAGTTTGGGGGGGTTGTAGTGTAACAGTCACCCACACACAGGTCATAGATCATAGATCATAGAATTTACAGTGCAGAAGGAGGCCATTCGGCCCATTGAGTCTGCACCGGCCCGCGGAAAGCCCATACCTCCACCCTATCCCCGTAACCCCATCTAACCATTTTGGAAACAAAGTGCAATTTAGCATGGCCCTTTACCTTCACACCTTAGGACTTCGGAATTATGCCTTTTATTTTGTGTTGCCTCTCCTCCTCCTTCCAACCAAATTAATCACTTTGTACTTCTGAATTAAATTTCTTCTGCCACTTGTCCGCCTATTCCACTAACCTGCCTATAACCCCCTCAGCTTTAAGGCTATCATCTCTCAGTTCACAATACCTCCCAAGTTTAGTGTCATTTGCAAATTTTGAAACTGTGCCCTGTAGGCCCAAGACAGATCATTCTGCTCAATGCACCCAGGCCTTCAGTACCGTCAGCTGAATCTTAATCAGGGGACCATCAGGAGCAAGTTTGGAAAACAAAATTTAGACTGGAGATTGCGTGCGATCCCTCATTGAATCAATCTTATTGATACTAACTCCTTGTTCATAGAACTTCCCAGAGAACTTTCTTTATCGCTGAAGTGGAATATAGATTTCATTAAAAGGACAGTCATTTCAGTGAAGTAGTAAAACACATTTTTAATGGAATTGCTCACAATTGCTGAATAAATGGACCATATATTACCACGCTCTTGGTAACCACCAGTAACTTTTCTTTAACTAAAATTCCACTACCACCCTACCCCCACAAGGCTTGGCCCAACCTTTTATTAAAATTTTTTTTATTGGCTTTCTCAAAATTATATACATTGCCTCTCGCTTTCATTTATTGTAGTCACAAAGGTTTCTTCTTAGGTTTCTCCATTCACACTCTGTTGCTGTCTGGCTCAGCATACAATCCTCCATACCACCCCCCCCCTCCCTTCCCCCCTTCTTCACTGCTGTTCCCCATTTTTTCCAGCTGGTTTTGCTACCTCACCTTGCTCCCCCCCCACTCCACTCCTCGGTCCTCCCTCGCTTTACTCTTTCTATCTTGTCCTGGCTATTTCTCCCTGGCTACTGGCTATTTATTTATTTATGTGTTGGCCACAAACGGGTCTTGGAACAGTCGGGTGAATGGCTCCCATGTTTTGTGGAAGCCCACTCCCGTCCCACGGATGGTGAATTTGATTTTCTCCATTTGGAGAAATTCTGTTAGGTCGGACAGCCAGTTTGCAGCTTTAGGTGGTGATGCTGATCACCAAACGAGCAGGATTCTACAGCGGGCGATTAGGGAGGCAAAGGCAAGGGCGTCTGCCCTCCTCCCTATGAAGACATCTGGCTGGTCTGATACCCTGAAGACTGCCACTTTTGGGCATGGCTCCACCCTCATCCCCACCAATTTAGATTTAGAACAGTACAGCACAGAACAGGCCCTTCGGCCCTCGATGTTGTGCCGAGCAATGATCACCCTACTCAAACTCACGTATCCACCCTATACCCGTAACCCAACAACTCCCCCTTAACCTTACTTTTTAGGACACTATGGGCAATTTAGCATGGCCAATCCACCTAACCCGCACATCTTTGGACTGTGGGAGGAAACCGGAGCACCCGGAGGAAACCCACGCACACACGGGGAGGACGTGCAGACTCCGCACAGACAGTTTGGACATTACCTCGAAGAAGGCTGTCTTGTACCCAGCAAGTCTGGGCAAGACCAGAACATGTGAGCGTGGTTGGCTGGGCCTCCATGGCATCGTTAACATCTATCCTCCACCTCTGGGAAGAACCTGCTCATTCGGGTTCTGGTCAAGTGGTCTCTATGTACCACTTTTAGTTACGTTAGGTTGAGCCTCACAAATGTGGAGGTAGAGTTGACCCTGTGCAGTGCTTCGCTCCAGAATCCCTAACCTATTTTGAACCCGGAGTCTTCCTCCCATTGCCTCCTTGTCGTGTCCAGTTTGGTATCGACCCTCTCTAGCAGTCATTCGTACATGTCACGACTGTTCCCTCTGCCTCGGATGTCTGCGTCCAGTAGCTCTTCTAATAGTGTCTGTCGTGATGGTTGCGGGTATGTCCTTGTCTCCTTCTGTAGGAAGTTTTTAAGCTGCAGATATGAGTTTGTCGCCTTTAGCTAGTTGGAATCTCTGCGTCAGTTCTTCCAGTGTTGTGACCCTACCGTCAGTGTATAGGGCCCTGACTGTCAATGTCCCCTCGTCCTGTCTCCACGTTTTGAAGGTGGCGTCGGTGAGTGGTGGTGTGAACCTGTGGTTAATGCAGATGGGGGCTTTGTCGGACATTTTGGTCAGGCCAAATTGCTGCTGTAGTTGGTTCCAGGACTGGAGGGTGGCTATCACCACTGGGTTGCTGGAGTGTTTTTTGGGTAGGGATGGGAGTGTCACCGTGGCGGGTGCCCGGAGAGAGGTTCCCTTGCAGGAGGCCTCCTCCACACACACCCACTCGGCCTCTGGCTCCTTTATCCATCTCATCACTCTTTCTGCCATTGCTGCACAATGGTAGAATTGTAGGTTTGGGAGGGCTAGCCCTCCCCTGGATTTTGCTTTCTGCAGGACCTTCTTTGTGATCCTAGCATTCTTTCCCCCCATACAAATGCCATCATTAATTTGTCCAGTGAGTTGAAAAGGCCCTGGGAATATAGATCGGGATGGATCTTAGTTGGAAGAGGTATCTGGGTGGTACATTCATTTTGATTGCCTGTACTTTTCCTGCCAGAGAGAGTGGGGATGTCTTTCACCTCTGCATGTCCTTTTTGACTTTCTGTCAAACTGGTCAGGGTACATTTGTGGATCCCCAGATTTGTGTCGGGCTTGTTTAAACGGCAGTCCCACCAGCACAGCTCGTCCCCCTGGTGGGTTCACTAGGAAAATCTCACTTTTGCTCGTGTTGAGTTTGTAGCCTGAGAAGGCACCAAACTCTTTCAGGTGGGCTTGGCCCAAACCACCCCCCGCTATCTAGTGATGTAAAAAAAGGGGGCATGTCCTCCTGCCCTTTGACACTGCCGCCCTGGACAGGAGACTGTGGGACCGGCTGCACTACACACATCTCACTCGGCCCGAGTCAGAACGTTGGGTGTGAAAGGAGCTGCTGGATTTGCAGGTGAGTGACTACCAGCGGAGTGGCAATCTGACTCACTTTCCACTCCTCTGGGGGAATAACGGCCATTAGGAGGCGAGATCTTCCAGTCCCACCGTCAGTGCACCCCCGCCTCAGGATTCCCGGCGGTGTGGGGTAGATTCAATAGGAAATCCCATTGACAGCAACAGGACCAGAAGATCCCACTGCCGGCCAATGGCAGGTCACCTCGCACTGCCAGGAAACATACTGTGGGAAAGCCTGACAATCTCACCCGTTGATGACAAACAAAAGAACACCTTAAGGCTGATGTCTAAAACCTTGATCAAAGGGCTACATATTGAGGGGCATCTTGAGGAGGAAAGGTGGAGGGGAGGTTAAGGGAAGGGATTCCGCAGCCCAGGACCTGGGACAGTTGACGGCATGGCCAACAATAGTGGGCCGAAGGAAATTGAGAATACCCAAGTGGAGTGCCGAGATCTCAGGGGGATGCATTTCAGAGGACGGCAGAGCTTCCAGTCTTCAGTATATTTATGCAAATCATTGACCCACAATATATATTCAAATACATGGCAACACCTCTACCAATCAGAGTCCACTTGCCAATGAAATAGCACCCTCTTCTCAAGCAGTATAAATTATTGCTGACTTCGAGACTTGGTACCCTTGCATCTGTCCTGATATGTGCAAGGTGAAAAACTTTGACAGCATGTCTCTAATTTCAGCAATACCCTCTATTATATTCAAAAGAACTAACTGCACGATTTAGAAATATTTTAATAAAAATTACAATAGGCTTTTGCTTTATTTTGTTATTTTAAATCACAAGTTAGCAAAATCACATATCCAATAGAAGGAAAGTCATTGGTCTGAAATCCTGTTTCTCTCTCCACAGTTGTTGCCTGGCCAGCTGAGTGTTTTCGGCATTTCTGCTTTATTTCAGATTTCCAGCATCTGCAGCATTTTGCATTTATTTTAATGTCTACAACAGCGTTCACAGTCCTGACACAATCCTGTACTCACTCTGTGCAGAGGTTGGAGGCTTTGATGACATGGCTGAAGAATATTACAAAAGACAAATGAATTAAGCAAAGGGTTTTATCGGTCAGATCTGCTTAAAAATGTGTGTCGCCTCCGGGGAGTATTTAGGTAAAATCACAGCCCTTGCAATAAGAGTAGAAATGCTCAGGATGTGTTGAGAGCTTTCACATGGTGCTACGTCAAAATAGTCGTCCCTAAAGACAAACCATAGGAAGGCTCTGGCCTTGGGAACTTTAAACGATGTCTTTGAAATCATGGCTCAATCCCCTCTGAGTATTAAAGCATCTTTAATCTCAAACCAATGGTACCCACCAGGCAGTGAACTATTGAATTGTGCACCAGGGACAGCTTCAGTCCCCAAATAATCTGCTAATTAATAAAAGCCGGAGCAAGTGTTTTCAAGACCAAATAGATGGGATGGGAAGGGTTATACGAGCTCCTTGAGGTGCAATTAATGTACATAATTTAAAAAAATAAATAAATTTAGAGTGCCCAATTAGTTTTTTCCAATTAAGGGGCAATTTCGTGTGGCTAATCCACCTACCCTGCACATCTTTGGGTTGTGGGGCTGAGACCCACGCAAACACGGGGAGAATGTGCAAACTCCACACAGACAGTGACCCAGAGCCGGGATCGAACCTGGGACCTCAGCACCGCGAGGCTGCAGGGCTAACCCACTGCGCCACCGTGCTGCCCCATGTACATAACAATTACCAAGGCTGGCCTGATAAGGGAGAGGCTTTGGAGTTGAGTTCAAGAAGTAGAAGCACCTCGTGATTCACTTGGTAGGTTTGAGTCACAGAGACGGGGAGGTGTTCTGGTCTGTACTGTTTTGGATGGTCTCACAGCAAGAGTATCCATAGGGGGCTGACGCTGGTCCCTGGACAGGAGTGGAGAGAGGGGAGAGGATAGAGCCCACTTCTGTTTTTGCCCCATTGCCACCCAGTGACTATTGCTGGAAAGCACCTTTGTGTGAATGATGGCTGGGGCCAAAATCTAGCTTGACTGTGATTCCACTCACGGTTGAGCAGCCCAACACTTAGCACATGGAAGACAGGTGGTGTGTGGTCGTGAGGTGCTGCTAGTGCCTGAGGAACCGGTCTCCAGCAGAACGGCTGAAGAGAAAATGATGCAACATTGGGGTAGCTGGACAACTGAAATATTAATTTGATTGAGATGTTGGATTGCTCCAGGAGTCAGGGCTCTATAGAACTATCAAAATTGGTTCAAGAAGGAGAAAAGGGTAGAAGAATATGCTGAGAGAGTGGGACATATACAACAGCTAGACCTGTTGGGTCGAATGGCCTGTTGCTTTTTTCAAACTGTAAATACAATGTAAGTGGGCTCCAGGACCCTAATGCTTGCCCTCCTATTAGCATTAATCCTTTGTTCATAATTACTCCATATTAATGTTGCTGCCGATATAAATAATCCAGTTTGGGGACTGTGAAATTAAACATTCCTTTTTAATTGTGTGACATTTGCCCCAGCATCTCCGAGTACCCATTGGGTTGTTTTCTCCAGGCATTTCTAGATCTGCCTGGAGGGTGGCATGGGAGCACAGTGGTTAGCACTGTGGCTTCACAGCGCCAGGGTCCCAGGTTCGATTCCCCGCTGGGTCACTGTCTGCGCGGAGTCTGCACGTTCTCCCCGTGTCTGCGTGGATTTCCTCCGGGTGCTCCGGTTTCCTCCCACAAGTCCTGAAAGACGTGCTTGTTAGGTGAGTTGGACATTCTGAATTCTCCCTCCGTGTACCCGAACAGGCGCCGGAATGTGGCGACTAGGGACTTTTCACAGTAACTTCATTGCAGTGTTAATTTAAGCCTACTTGTGACAATAATAAAGATTATTATCTGGAATGTGAGAGACTGGATTATGAAGCACATGGATAGGTGGGTAGGTGACGAGTTAGAATTCACCCCACAACTCCCTCCTCCCAAAAACAAAAACACCCTGGACAATTTTCAAATTAAGAAACCTAAAAATATGCTTGAAAATCAAGACCCATCTCCAATTCCCTTCCATAATTCACATGTAACAATAGGGAATATAAAACTTCAGAGTCTCTCAACAACTGCGTGCTGACATTCTGGCTCCTCTCAGGTGGCTGTTTAGGGTTGGAGTGCGACTGCGGAAGGGCAGGCTTAAAAAGGTTAAACAAAATGTCACACCGCGCACGTCACGGGAGCTCGGTGACTAAGTGGAGTCAGTGACAAATCTCTCTACGTTAAAAGTTATTTTGGGAATCAACAGAAGGAGAAATAATTAACATTGAGAGTGGAGCGTTCAATTAAAGATTATGGAAATGAAATGCTTTTCACGGGTAAGTTAAATCAACAAACATTGATTTTGTGCTTCAGCTAATTCCCCTTCTCTGATTTAGAAGTCTCCGTCCACATGCAGATGGCCAAGTACTTGCCCTGCTCTTGAGTTTTCCCTCAAGGAGTCAAGCTGGTTATAAAGGTGGAGGTTAAATTCGATTGGAATCCCTTCATATAACTCTCCGTCGCCTTGACTGTAATTTCCGGGACCAGGACAAGTGCTTTCCCGTTTTGGTTAGAGATAAAAATGGGATCCATGGGAACCATGCTGAGGTCACAACAATCGGGATCAATGGCTGCTGCCCTTTGGCGTTGCCTCCTAATATTTTATTCTTTAAAATTCTATTTAGTGATGGCATAGCAATGAAACATTAAACACTCCCTGATCATCTTGCGCTGGAGTAGCATTCTATTGGCTTGCTTCTACATATCTTGCTTCATAGAACATATACAGTGCAGAAGGTGGCCATTCGGCCAATCGAGTCTGCACCGACCCACTTAAGCCCCCACTTCCACCCTATCCCCGCAACCCAATAACCCCTCCTAACCTTTTTGGACACTAAGGGCAATTTATCATGGCCAATCCACCTAACCTGCACAGCTTTGGACTGTGGGAGGAAACCGGAGCACCCGGAGGAAACCCACGCACACACGGGGAGGATGTGAAGACTCCGCACACAGTGACACAGCAGGGAATAGAACCTGGGACCGTGGGGCTGTGAGGCCACAGTGCTAACCACTGTGCTGCCATGCCACCCTTCAATGGGTCTACTTTGTTCTTTAAAATTCTATTTAGTGATGGAATAGTAACGAAACATTAAATGCTCCTTATCATCTTGCGCTGGAGTAACATTCTATTGGCTTGCTTCCACGTATCTTGCTTCAACCTTCAAGTTTTTTCTGAGACGCCTTTCGCTCTGAGTGATGTTCCCAATGTAAAATCGAAAATTACACTGAAAATTGCTCAATTGACATGAATGTAAAAAATAAAGTTTAAAAAAAATGATTGCCAAAACATTCACATTTGTAGCGTGTGTAAAGGAAGAGAAAGAGGCCTATTGCAGGCCAGCCACCCTTATAGTGTCAGGCCTCGCTAACGGCAGGATAAGAGCAAGAGTCCTTTTCCCGTGTGGCCGGTCAGTGTGTTTAATCATCAGGCTCCAGAACGCATTGCTCCACAATCTCCCGTAAATTGGGGTTTTCCATCGCTGCCGCCACCCGTTCTTTATCATTGATCTGCTTGTTTACTAAAATAAAAGGGAATTAAAGGTATTATTAATATAATGCAACTTTGCACGAGAATGCTTTGCAGCAACTTTATTTAGTTGCAAGGGGTGGGAGGTGGGGGGGGGGGGGGGGGGGGGGGGGGGGGGGGGGGTGGATATCCAGGAGTTACACCTGCTCTGTAACAGGGCATTGGATTGGTTGGAGAACTTGACATTAAAACTGTGATGACAGCTTCAGCTCTTAAAGCCACACAAAAGAAAGATGATTTGCCTGGGAAATGTTTTGGCCCATTGATCCACACTCCATTTTACCAATCATTCCCAGGTACTGTCTGTGCAAATGAAGCACTGCCAGGTCAAGTAGACAGAGCACAGAATGTGCCTAAAGTTTCCCTCTAATCTGCAACAACGTGCCACAAAGGCCTAGAGCTGTGCCCTCCCTGCTATACTGCTGGCGGATTCTTGTTTCCGCACACCAGCCACTCGTGGGTAGCTTGGTAACACAGTGGTTAGCACTGTTGCTTCACAGCGCCAGGGTCCCAGGTTCGATTCCCGACTTGGGTCACTGTCTGTGCGGAATCTGCATGTTCTCTGCGTGGGTTTCCTCCGGGTGCTCCGGTTTCCTCCCACAAGTCCCGAAAGACGTGCTGTGAGGTGAATTGGACATTCTGAATTCTCCCTCAGTGTACCCGAACAGGGGCCGGAGTGTGGCGACTCGAGGATTTTCACAATAACGTCATTGCAGCGTTAATGTAAGCCTACTTGTGACAATAAAGATTTTTATTATTGTTGTAGCCCAAGATGAAAAATAACTTTAGCTGCAGGTAAAAAGAAACCAAACAAAATGGGACTGGGGTTGACAGGGGAAGGAGTGATGCTGCAGTTGTACGCAATCTGGATCAGGCCACATTTCAGTTTTGGTCACTGCACCTCAGGAAGGAACATTGGGCCTGGTGCAATGTTGTTTAACCTGAAAGAGGCGTACATTGTGAAGACGGGTTTCAAAAAAAAAAAAAAGCTGCTGTCCCCTTGAGCACAGGAGGTGGAGCGGTGGTCTGATCGAGGCATTTAAATTGTTAAAAATATTTGATTGGATAGATAGATGGGAAACGAATTCCTCCTGGTGGGGAAAGCGAGAGCAAGGGGACAGACATCATCTTAAAATAAGAGGCAAGCCATTTCAGAGAGATGTCAGGAAGCACCTTTTCACCTTCAAAACAGTCGAAATCTGAAACTGCCGCCCCCAAAGAAATCAGTGAACGTTACGGACAATTAAAGGTTGAGATCAGGGAAGGGTGAGAGCATCTAGGTTAGGGAGCTAAGGCAAGTAAACGGAGTTGAGGTATAAATTATTCAATGGGATGTAATCTAATCTGAGCAGGACTGAGGGGGTCATGTCCTGTTCCTAAAATGCAAAGCCGAATTATTGGCCAAATTCATTAAAAAAATATAAGCTACAGCAACAGTGCCATAACTATTAGATGCTCAAAATGACTACGCATTCCCAGATAGAATATTGGAGCCAAGTTCCTACACAGTGGCTAGCACTGTGATCTTCACAGCGCCAGGGTCCCAGGTTCGATTCCCCGCTGGGTCACTGTCTGCGCGGAGTCTGCACATTCTCCCCGTGTCTGTGTGGGTTTCCTCCGGGTGCTCCGGTTTCCTCCCACAGTCCAAAGATGTGCAGGTTAGGTGGACTGGCCACGCTAAATTGCCCTTAGTGTCCAAAATGTTTAGGAGGGGTTATTGGGTTATGGGGATAGGGTGGAAGTGAGGGCTTATGTGGGTCGGTGCAGACACGACAGGCCGAATGGCCTCCTTCTGCACTGTATGTTCTATGTATCTACAATGTAAACATTCCAGTCTACCTCACTTGCTGTTTCACAAATTTATCAAACATTTAAATGTGCGTGTCTTTGGGCAACCCATGGGTAAAAAGTGGCATTGAAATAAAAGTGAGGAAGGCATCGTGTGGCAAGAAAATGATTGACTATTATATTGACATCTATAGGCAGAATTGAATTAAAACATACTTACTATCTTCTTCAGTAGAATGTGACCCTTCAGAGATGTAGATCTCCAACTGTAAAGTCACAAATGTCAAATTTAAATTATTTATCAATTTCCTTATGATGACAGAATATTTTCCAAAAACAAAAAAAAATCAGTATCTATGATGATAAGTGTTTGAGCAACTAAAATCACATGGCCCGACAGTGCTGATCATAGTCTCTGGCCGGAGATTGTATCAGATTGCAGTGATTGGCCAGAGTCCTTTGAAGGAGGGGCGTGTGCTGTGGACAGAGGTAGGGTATTGAACTTGGATTTCCAGAAAGCATTTGATAAGGTGCCAAGTCAAAGGTTATTGCGAAAATAAAAGCTCACAGTGTAGGGGTTAACATATTGGCCTGGATTGAAGGTAGGCTGGTGGGCAGAAAACAAGAGTACCCCAATCCTCCCTACCCTGCACATCTTTTGGGTTATGGGGGTGAAACCCACGTAAACGCGGGGAGAATGTACAAGAGTACGCATAAATGTCTGATTGGTAGGGTATGATGAGTGGAGTCCCGCAGGGGTCTGTGCTGGGGCCTCAAACCTTTTCCAATCAATGACTTGGATCAGGGGAGCAAAGGCATGGTAGAAGGCCGGTATCAAACCCAGGTCCCTGGCGCCATGAGGCAGCAGTGCCTCGGGAAAACACAGTTTTATAAAAATCTATATTTTTATTCGTCATATTTTCATCATTTTCACCATACAAAAAAAACAAGAACAACCCCAATAATATATAAAAAGAAACAATTCCATCCATACCCAAGAACACCCCCCCCCCCCCCCCCCCCCCCCCCCACACACACACACACACACAGTCAAACGGTAACCAACTCCCGAAAGTGCATAATGAACAAACCCCAACAATTGTAGAACTCGCCCTTCGGCCTCCCCCCGGGTCGAAAACTCCTACAGGTCCCCCCACTGCGCCGAGGCACGGGGCGGAGAGACTGACCCGCCCCAAATGGACCCACCTACGAGCTATCAAGCGAGACGAAAGCTAAAACATCCACCGCCCCTCCCTCCCCGCCTGCAATTCGGGCTGCTCCGACACCCCGAATGTGGCTTCTCGGGGACTGGGCTCCATGTCCACATACAACCCACCCCCCCTCACCCTGAGATTAGGCTAAATACCGTCCTCCGGACAGCACGGTGGCACAGTGGTTAGTGCTGCTGCCACCTGGCGTCGAGGTCCCAGGTTCGATCCCAGCTCTGGGTCACTGTCCGTGTGGAGTTTGCACATTCTCCCCCAGTGTCTGCGTGGGTTTCACCCCCACAGCCCAAAGATGTGCAGAGTAGGTGGATTGGCCACGCTAAATTGCCCCTTAATTGGAAAAAAAGTAATTGCGTACTCTAAATTTATAAAAATAAATAATAAATAAATGCCGTCCTCCAAAAGCGTTCCAGCCTCAGACAGGACCAAAACGTATGTTCATGGTTCTGGGAAAATACAGTGGAGACTATAATCAGATCAGTGACTGAGCATGTTTGAGAGGCTGAATGGCCTACCCCTGCTCCTAATTTTTATGCTCATATGGTCATAGATCAGGAAATTTGTGCTGTCCTAAATAGGCATTAGAAAGTTTTATTTTGGTTTGAACACTGATGGAGATGATTTAGTCTTATTTATTTTTTTAAAAAAAGAGTACCCAAATCATTTTTTTCCAATTAAGGGGCAATTTAGCGTGGCCAATCCACCTACCCTGCAAATTTTTTGGTTGTGGGGGAGAAACCCACGCAGACCCGGGGAGAATGTGTACACTCCTCACGGACAGTGACCCGGGGCCGGTATCGAATGGGACTTCGGCGCCATGAGGCAGCAGTGCTAACCACTGAGCCACCATGCTGTCCCTGATTTGGTCTTCTAATTGCAACAAGGAAGTCCTGTAACGCAATGGTGGCATTCCCTACCTCTGGGCTATAAACTCCAGGTTCACAGAATCCACTGAATTCCAATAGTGCAGGCCCATCGAGTCTGCATTGACATTCCGAAACCCTACCTCAGCCCACTCACCTGCCTTATCCCCCTAACCCCATCTAACCTGCACACCTCTGGACACAAAGGCACAATTTTTGGCCCAGTGGTTAGCTGCCTCACGGCGCTGAGGTCCCAGGTTCGACCCCGGCTCTGGGTCACTGCCCGTGTGGAGTTTGCACATTCTCCCCGTGTCTGCGTGGGTTTCGCTCTCACAACCCAAAAATGTGCAGGGTAGGTGGATTGGCCACGCTAAATTGCCCCTTAATTGGAAAAAATAATTGGGTAATCTAAATTTATTTTTAAAAAAGCAAAGGGACAATTTTAGAATGGTCAATCCACCTAACCTGCACATCTTTGGACTTCAAGTTGCACTTTAGAACTTGGTGGTCATGGCAGGTGTGTTCGTTATTGTGACCAAACAGGTTGATTAATTTGATTTGATTTATTGTCACATGTACCGAAGTACAGTGAAAAGTATTTTTCTGCGGCCGAGGGAACGTACACAGTACGTACATAGTAGACACAAGAATAATCAACAGAGAACATTGATAAATGATACATTGACAAACTGATTGGTTACAGTGCGGAACAAGGGGCCAAACAAAGCAAATACATGAGCAAGAGCAGCAAAGGGCGTCGTGAATAGTGTTCTTACAGGGAACAGATCAGTCCGAGGGGGAGTCATTGAGGAGTCTAGTGATTAACTGCTGCAGGACTTTGCCGAGCATAACCAGTGCAATGGAAGTCTATAGTATCTAACTCTCTCTGAGCACTAGACTGCCATAAGCATAATTTTAGAACTCAAGCTAAGATAGTGTTGCTGCAAAGGCTCAAATGGAATACTTGGTTGCTGAACTACAAGAGCTCCTAGTGGTGACAGTTATTGGACAGAAGCTCAGAAGCATGTTTGGCAGCAGTGGTTAACGCTGTTGCTTCACAGTTATTGGACAGAAGCTCAGAAGCATGTTTGGCAGCAGTGGTTAACGCTGTTGCTTCACAGCCCCAGGGTCCCAGGTTCGATTCCCGCTTGGGTCACTGTCTGTGGGGAGTCTGCACATTCTCCCCGTGTCTGCGTGGGTTTCCTCCGGGTGCTCCGGTTTCCTCCCACAAGTCCCGAAAGACGTGCTTGTTAGGTGAATTGGACATTCTGAATTTTCCCTCTGTGTACCCGAACAGGCGCCGGAGTGTGGCGACGAGGGGATTTTCGCAGTAACTTAATTGCAGTGTTAATGTAAGCCTACTTGTGACACGAATGAAGATTGTAATGTTGCCAAAATGGAAACTTAACTTTGGCAGCAAAACAAGTTCATCCAGTTTCACATATAAAGAGATCTGCTCCAGATTAGAACAGGGTGAATTTAGGTTGGTGAGTTTGAAAATCCAGCATTATCGATTGGCTCAATCATTTACCATTTAAAAAAAAAGAAAGGATGCTATTGGGGTGGATTGAGGCAAGATCCAGATCAGCCATGATCTCATTGAATGGTGGGACAGGCCAGAGGGAGTGCATGGCCTGCTCCTGTTCCCCTGTAGATCCAATAGAGCATATTCAAGCCCAGATGGCAATACACTCAAACAACTCATCAATACCTATAAATAAATCTCTTCCAGAATTTCAAAACTTAACTTGCGCCTTTCAATATTCTTACAAACTTGGGGGGTTTTTCAAGCTTTCTCTTCTCAATTACTCTACTTGCGTGTGACCTGCACTATGAACATTGATCTATAACTTGGATTTTATTGTTGATTCCTAATTGACTTGAGGTGGTGCTGAGCTGCCTTCTTGAATTGCTGCAGTTGATCAAGTGTAGGTACACCCATAGTGCTGTTAGGGTGGGAGTACCAGATTTTGACCCAGTGACAGTGAAGCAACGGTGATATAGTTGGAAGTCAGTATGGTGTGTATTGAAGGGTAACTTGCAGGTTGGCAGCTTGGTAGTACAGTGGTTAGCACAGTTGCTCCACAGTGCCAGGGTCCCAGGTTCGATTCCCGTCTTGGGACGCTGTCTGTGCGGAGTCTGCACGTTCTCCCCGTGTCTGCGTGGGTTTCCTCCGGGTGCTCCGGTTTCCTCTCACAAGTCTCGGAAAGACGCGCTGTTAAGTAATTTGGACATCCTGAATTCTCCCTCTGTGTACCCGAACAGACGCCGGAATGTGGCGACTAGGGGCTTTTCACAGTAACTTCATTGCAGTGTTAATGCAAGCCTACTTGTGACAATAATAAAGATTATTATTATTAGGCAATGGTGCTCCCACATTCTGCTGCTCATGTCCTTCCAGGGGTGAAGGCTTCCTCAATAACAAGATGCTGCATCATATATATATATACTGTTAAAGCAAGGCCAAATGTTTACCTTTTGGAAAGTATAGGGGAATACTTTATACAAAACCCTTCCACCAAAATAAAACTAAAACTAAAAACAGAAATTGCTGCTTTCATTTCCTCAATTGATCTGTTTTTCCCTCACCGCTGCCTCCCCTTCCCCACCCTAGTCCACTAGGGCCATCTGTTCCCTGTTCCAAGTTGTCCTCTGACACATTGCTTGCCTCTGTTCTGCCATTAACACATTCTGATCTCTTACGGTGCCACCATCAACACCCTTCTTAGCCATGATCCCCTTTGTCTTTGTGCCCACAACATCTCTGCCAATCTCTCCCCAGCCTCCACCTATCGCTGGCCTTCGATCCAGCAATATAAATCTCAACCTATTCCTAGCTTTGGCGAAGCGACATCCCGATTCGAAACGTCAGCTCAGTTCTCGCTCCACAGATGTTGTCAGACCTGCTGAGATTGTCCAGCATTTTCTGTTTTTTGTTTCGGATTCCAGCATCCGCAGTAATTTGCTTTTATCAAAATCAAATGTCGAGATCCATCTCAATAGAAAGCAAAGCTGTTTAGCACACTCGGCTAAATCGCTGGCTTTGAAAGCAGACCGAGTCAGGCCAGCAGCACGGTTCGCTTCCCGAACAGGCGCCGGAAAGTGGCGACTAGGGGCTTTTCACAGTAACTTAATTGAAGCCTACTTGTGACACTAAGCGATTTTCATTTCATTTCAAACAACATAATTTTTTCTTACCTTATGTTTGTACGGCAAGCATCTTTGCAACTTGACTCGTAGACAAAGACCTACAGGCGTTAACAAAAACACAACATAAACCTTTTGCAGAATATTTGTCATCATGAATACTATTCACAGCCATTTAATTTTATTTTCCTTACCAATTCTCTCTCATTCTACTTTTTAAAAAAAATTAGAGTACCCAATTCATTTTTTCCAATTAAAGGGCAATTTAGCGTGGCCAATCCACCTACCCTGCGCATCTTCGGGTTGTGGGGGCGAAACCCACGAAAACACGGGGAGAGTGTGCAAACTCCACACGGACAGTGCCCCAGAGCCGGGATCGAACCCGGGACCTCAGCACCGTGAGGCAGCAGTGCTAACCACTGTGCCACCGTGCTGCCCCCTCCCTTTCTACTTTGAAGACATTGACTGCTTGCTGAGGTACAGTTTTAAGGGCACTGATGATCTCTGCCCTCTGTTGGCAGCAGACAATACCTGATCTTATTCTCACCTGTCAGATCAAACATGCACTTTAGTGGCGAGAGTGATCAACAGTGGAAACGCGGCTTGATTTCCCCTCTCTTAAGCTCAGCTTGCCTGAAGCCAACTGTGCTGTCCACCTCAACACAGACCAACTGTATCCTTCCTAGTGTTTGGCTCAGCTATCCCCTGGGAAGATCCACTGAGCCACGAGGGAGACACTATCATTGTCTTTGGCAATTTTTAAAAAAAGTCCCTTTCATGAGAGTTCATTCATCCCGAGGTTTAAGTACACGGTCCACATGGCAGTCACAGTGCAGCTGCATGGTCAGAAATGCTGTTTTTCTTTGAGGCATTATCCAAAGTGGTGGAGAAGAGGGTGGAGCCATGCCCGAGAGTGGCAGCTTTCAGGGTTATCAGAACAGCCAGATCTCTTCATAGGGAGGAGGGCCGACACCCTTGCCTTTGCCTCTCTGATCGCCCGCCGTAGAATCCTGCTCGGTTGGCGGTCCGTGGAACCACCTAAAGCTGCAGACTGGCTGTCCGGCCTATCTGAATTTCTTCAAATGGAGAAAAATGGAGGGTCGGAAGAGACGCTTCCACAACATGTGGGAGCCATTCACTTGGCTTTTCCAAGGCCTGTTTGTAGCCTTCAACTAGGAAGGCAAAGATCAGGAGGGGGTAGCCACGATACTGTAAGGGGAAGGGGTGGGGCAGCATGGTGGTGTAATGGTAGCACTGCTGCTTCACGGCGCTGAGGTCCCAGGTTCGATCCCGGCTCTGGGTCACTGTCCGTGTGGAGTTTGCACATCCTCCCCGTGTCTGCGTGGGTTTCGCCCCCACAACCCAAAGATGTGCAGGGTAGGTGGATTGGCCACGCTAAATTGCCCCTTCATTGGAAAAAATGAATTGGGTACTCTAAATTTATAAAACAAAAAGATGGAAGGGGCAACAACAACCTGAATCAAAATAAAGAAAAGTGAAGGGAAATCTGGTGGGGAGCGTAACGCAAAGGACCACAATTACCACGGTAACCACGGCAAGGAATGAATAAAAGAAAAGGAAACTGATGTATCTATGTAAATAATCAACACTGATCGTGCTGTAAGTGGCAAATGCTTCTGGTTTTACTTCTTACATTCTCTGTTTAACTCCCACTATTTGTTCATATTTATATTTGCTTTGTTTTGTATACCAAAAACTCAATAAAAAACACTTTAGAGAAAAAAGAGAGGAGCTGTCTTTCAGATGTGACGTTAAATTGTGGCCCCCATCTCGGGCGGATGTAAGAGATCTTACAGCAGCATTTAAAGAAGAGCCGGATTTATTCTCCTGTGTTCTGGCCAATATTTATCCATTAGCAAACATCACTTAAACAAACTATCTGGCCATTTATCTCACTGATGCTTGTGGGGTCTTACTGTGCATAAAACTACCTGCCACGATTTCCTGAATTACAACAACAATCTGTAGTTGTAAACGACCCCATTATCTCTGTAAAGCCCCTGAGGCTATCCTGTGGTTGGGAAAGGCAAGTTCTTTCCTCATTACCACGGACAGGAAGTAGCGATCAGATCACTGAGCCCTGCACTTGAAGCATTTCAAGAAACAAAAAAATTATTTCATTTAAAAACAACATGCATCAAGCTGAAGGGTGAGTGTTGAGAAGTGAAGCTTTTCTAATTTTCTGCACCAATGTTTAGCACACTGGGCTAAATCGCTGGCTTTGAAAGCAGACCAAGGCAGGCCAGCAGCACGGTTCGATTCCCATAACAGCCTCCCCGAACAGGCGCCGGAATGTGGCGACTAGGGGCTTTTCACAGTAACTTCATTGAACCCTACTTGTGACAATAAGCGATTTTCATTTCATAATAATCTTTATTAGTGTCACAAGTAGGCTTACATTAAGTTACTGTGCAATGAAGTTACTGTGAAAAGCCCAGAGTCCCCACATTCCGGCGCCTGTTCGGGTACACGGAGGGAGAATTCACAATGTCCAATTCACCGAACAAGCACGTCTTTCGGGACTTGTGGGAGGAAACCGGAGCACCCAGAGGACACCATGATCAAGCAGTTCCAAAAATGGGTAAAATACAGGTTCAGTGCGGGAGCTCGTATCGAGGTCCTGCACTCCCAATTAAACAGCTGCAGACAAAGAGAGTTGGGGCTTAATAATCAATGGCGCTAATTCTCCACCTTGCACTCCCAGTGGTACAGTCCCTCCTACTGTGGCCCATTAACACACTCTAATCCCTATTCGTGGAAGACCACATGAATATAATGCTCTAACTTGCCATTTCCCACAATGTGGTGAGACTTATATTTATGAACAGCTCTTCCGTTGGGACAAGCCTAAAACTGAATAAGGAAAGACTCCCCAACCCCATTTCATCCAAGCCCTATGCATCCTGGCAGTGTGGAAACTTTTGTCCTCTATATCACTGTATCCAAGCCAAGCCCCAGAGGTCAAAGTGCAGCTTTTTAGACCACTGTGTCAAATAATCACCCTTCACCCTCATCACTTTAAAAAAAAAATCACCAAATGAGAGTAGACTAGAGTAGCGCGCTCCCACATCCAACTTTTTCCCATGCCTTGTGCAACAAGTAATTCGTTTTGTCAATAGAATATTTAGAGAAGAAAAAAGCGCCAATGGTCAACAGTGTGAAAATGCTTTCAACTCCTGACAAGAAACCTGATTCAATGCCCTTTGACCCTCAACCCTTTAACCCTCAAATACAATGACTTTTAAATGTTTAGCATAGGTCACAACCTGCGGCAAGGACGAAACAGGAAGCACAATACCCAGGAACTAGACTCCCATTTTGTTCATCGAAGAGTGACAGCTCTGAGCACTGAGTCATCGGAAGGTTAATTCTATTTGAAGGTCAGAAACTTGTAAAAATAATATGACAGCTGTGGGAGATTCTCATCTCCCTCTGAAAACTCAGCAACAATGACATGGTGTTAATAATGCAAAGCATTTAAATAGTTTCCTTCTTGTTCTTATAGCGGGGCAGAAGAGAACCTCCACCATCAAGGCAAGCTTTGCAGGAATTTCTGTGCTGGTCTGCATGTAACCTTGGCGACAGCAGGAAGCTTGCGAGGGAATTGGGGGGGAGGAGAGATTAAATAGCAGCCCCTGAAATGAGGACTCAAACATTGTTATTGTGAGCAGACATTCACATTTGTCTTTCATTTCAGTCAAAGTATCTCTTACTCGTCAGTCTGCCCAGCTGCTCAGGCAGGCATCACTAAACCACTTTCACTCATTTTCAATTTGAGATTAAATACACCAGTTTTTCCTGTAATATTCTTACAATTTGTGGCGCAGGATATTCTCGAACTCTTCCCTCCTTTATTACGGCTGGGCGCAGTGCATTAGAGGGACTGTCGAGGGTTTGTTGTATTCGGGAGAGCGACAGACTGGTCACGTCGCAAACCAAGAAGGTTGAATGACGAATCAAAAGGAGCCATCAGGAAATGTACAAAAGTCAGGCATGTGCAAATGGTGTTGAGCTCCGATAACCGTGGAATGGCAGACTTAAAGGAACTTTTACTATGTGACCCCTCCCATCAGAGCCTTAATCTGTGCTGTTCAAGGAGTAGAGGCGCACAGTAGATAGATATGTTTGTAAAACTACAGTTCCGATGGGTGTGGTGTTTCGCTCCAGATAAGATTTGTCATCGAGTGTGAGTGGGGGATTCAGCATTTCTGCTCCCTTTTCCTCATCCTATCAATGTCATTCGGAAAAGGCAAATGGTAGACGCTGGATGGGCAGCCAGCTGACTGGACAAGGTTCATGCTGCGCTAAGAATAGACAGTAGGAAATACCCCAGGGCAGCCGATTGCAACTCCTCTTCCTCCCACCGCCTCCCAGGAATTAATGAGAATGCCCAATGCCTCATTACATTTTTGGTCCCCATATGCATCAGCAGGAATTAAATGATAGCTCTCTAGCCTTTTGTATCAGAAGGCTTTCAGGTGTCATTCCAGAGATTTGTGCACAAAATCCAGGCAGACACTCCTAGCGCAGTCCTGAGAGGGGGTACCGTATTTTTGATGAGAAGCTAAACTGGTGCCCCAATCTGCTGCCTCTGGTAGACTTGCCACTATTTTGAAGATGAGAAGGATAACTCGCCCCAGTGTCCTGGACCCAATACAATAATAATAATCTTTATTATTGTCACAAGTAGGCTTACATTATCACAGCAATGAGGTTACTGTGAAAATCCCCTAGTCGCCACACTCCGGCGCCTGTTCGGGTACACGGAGGGAGAATTCAGAATGTCCAATTCACCTAACAAGCACGTCTTTCGGGACTTGTGGGAGTAAACCGGAGCACCCGGAGGAAACCCACGCAGACACAGGGAGAACGTGCAGACTCCGCACAGACAGTGACCCAAGCCGGGAATCGAACATGGGACCCTGACGCTGTGAAGCAGCTGTGCTAAACCACTGTGCTACCATGCCGCCCATATATTTATCTCTCAATCTACATCAACAAAACAGATTGTCATTATCACGTTGCCTACTGTGTTCAACGTTGGCGACTGCATTTCCTACATTACAATATTGGTTGTAAAGCACTTTTCTGACATGTGTAAAGTATGAAAGATGTTAAATTAATGCAACTTCTGTCTTTTTTCACTCACCAATCAGTGTGGCTAGAGAGCAGTGAGGTACCGTTGGTGTGAAACGAATAATAATGAGATAATCATCATCATCTAGCGATTTCACCTCGATACAGTCTTCAGCTACCACCTCCAACTCTTCCAGAGAGTTGGGCTTCTCCGGGTCACGAATTGTACGAATAATATCTGACAAAGGACAAAGACACCAAAGAAAGTTAATAGTTCCAATGCATTATTAACGCTATTCGATTTTTTGATTTTGATTTGATTTATTGTCACATGTACCGAAGTGCAGTGAAAAGTATTTTTCTGCGGCCGAGGGAACGTACACAGTACGTACATAGTAGACAAAAGAATAATTGACAAATGGTGCATCGACAAACAGTATCGTTACAGTACGGAACAAGGGGCCAAACAAAGCAAACACATGAGCAAGAGCAGCATAGGGCGTTGTGAATAGTGTTCTTACAGGGAACAGATCAGACCGAGGGGGAGTCGTCGAGGAGTCTTGTAGCTGTGGGGAAGAAGCTGTTCTTATGTCTGGATGTGCGAGTCTTCAGACTTCTGTACCTTCTGCCTGATGGAAGGGTCTGGAAGAAGGCAATGCCTGGGTGGGAAGGGTCTCTGATAATGCTGTCTGCCTTCCTGAGGGAACGGGAGGTGTAGACAGAATCAATGTGGGGGTGGGAAGCTTGTGTGATGCGTTGGGCTGAGTTCACCACACTCTGCAGTTTCTTGCTATCTTGGATTGAGCAGTTGCCATACCAGGCTGTGATGCAGCCGGACAGGATGCTCTCTATCGCACATCTGTAGAAGTTTGAGAGAGTCAAACGGGCAGCACGGTAGCATGGTGGTTGGCATAAATGCTTCACAGCTCCAGGGTCCCAGGTTCAATTCCCAGCTGGGTCACTGTCTGTGCGGAGTCTGCACGTCCTCCCCGTGTGTGCATGGGTTTCCTCCGGGTGCTCCGGTTTCCTCCCACAGTCCAAAGATGTGCGGGTTAGGTGGATTGGCCATGCTAAATTGCCCGTAGTGTCCTAAAAGGTAAGGTTGGGGGGGGGTGTTGGGTTACGGGTATAGGGTGGATATGTGGATTTGAGTAGGGTGATCATTGCTCAGCACAACATCGAGGGCTGAAGGGCCTGTTCTGTGCTGTACTGTTCTATGTTCTATGTCAATGCAGACATGCCAAATTTCTTTAGCTTCAATAGGAAGTACAGACATTGTTGGGCTTTCTTGACTGTTGCATCAACGTGAGTGGACCAGGACAGACTGTTGGTGATGGTGACCCTCAGGAACTTAAAGCTATCGGCCATCTCCACTTCGGAGCCATTGATGCAGGTGGGAGTGTGTGTCGTGCTACACTTCCTGAAGTCAATGATCAATTCCTTGGTCTTTCCAACATTTAGAGAGAGGTTGTTTTCGGTACACTATGCAACCAAGTGATTTAACTCCCTCCTGTAGTCTGATTCGATGTTGTTTGAGATACGGCCCACCACAGTCGTATCATCCGCAAACTTATAGATTGAGTTGGATTTAACAAATTATCCATTACATCTCCATTACAATATCCCCATTACAAATCCCCATTTAAATCTCAACAGAATCCTGATCACAATCTTTCCAAACCGCACCACTCTGCTCCCCATCTCACACCAAATTCCAATTTCACCCGATCCTGTTATCTCGGATCAGTGCTACTCCAGTTGAAATTATGGGGAATATTCAGGTGTGGATTCCAGCCTATTCGGAGTGAAAGCTTCTCAAACACTTTCCTTGGCAGAATGGAAAACCTCATCCATGTTCTCCTTCACTTTTCCACAACACTTTGCAAGGAAGGACTGAAATGACTCACTGGGTACCGATAGGAGGGGTAACCAAGGTTAAAAAGACAGGCATTGAGGAGTTTTTGGAGAGGAACAGCAAAAGGGAAGCAAAACGTTTGTGTAACAAAATTTAAGCAGCTTTTTTGGAAACTCCTTTGGCAGTTTACTCCCCCACCCCACCATCGCAAAGCTTCAGGGGCCCTACTGAAAATGTACAGCCCAACACAGCCGAAGATACACAATGATTTACTTTTTGTGGAAGTGCCATTGCTCATTAATAATAAAAATAATTACAGCACAAAGTCTGATCAACACAAAGTGACATTTCATTACTGCAAACTATTGTGTATTTCAGTTGTGAAATAATGTGAGGTTCATTCAGGTCATTAGAGACAATCTCCAGGAGACATGCACACAGCCCTTCAATGTGTTTGACCCCGGGCCTAGCAACACTGAAAAGATTGGGAGACCTGAGAACTTTGAAATTGTATTTGTTTTTTTTTCATTGTTGGTAAAGTTGGCAGGTCAGTCAGTTTCCTGATGTGAATGAAGCTCCATACACTTGTCCGTACAAGCTCGATCATAATCCCTCGTCTGCCAAACTCGTACAACAATTTTATAAATGATACTGAGTTTCGGACAACTTCTCTCACTGATTCCAAGACTAATGGGCTTGTTAATTTATAACTTTTAGATAAGATAGCATGTTATCTGGCAACTGCCTCATTTGTAACTGCCTTCTGAATGGCCTATCAGAATAATAATTTTTATTAGTGTCACAAGTGGGCTTACAGTAACACTGCAATGAAGTTACTGTGAAAAGCCCCTCGTTGCAACATTTGGGTACACAGAGGGATAATTCAGAATGCCCAATTCACCGAACAAGCACGTCTTTCGGGACTTGTGGGAGGAAACTGGAGCACCCGGAGGAAAACCCACGCAGACACGGGGAGAAAGTGCAGACTCCGCACAGGCAGTGACCCAAGCCGGGAATCGAACCCGGGTCCCCTGGCGCTGTGAAACAACAGTGCTAACCACTGTGCTGCCATGCCACCTTATCTAGCCACACAGTTGGAGGGATGGGCAATAAATGTTGGTCTTAATACCAGTGTCAGGTCTAATAAATTAATACATTAAAAAAAAATCCCATGATTGTGGGGAACTGTTACTGCACAGATATGACCTGATTTTTGGAATAAAGACAGTTTGGATAGAAAGATCATGTGTGTGTTATATATGTACAGTAGCTGTGGCGTTTAAATCATCCTCTTGGACTAGGGGGACAGACATGAACACTAAGCTTGTCTCCTACGGTGGTTTCTGAAGCTTGTAACACTTTTATCTGAGCTGTGCTGAAGTTTCCTTCATCAGTTTGACCTCCTTCCTGAACTCCCCCCGACCTCAATTTCGTTGGTGCAGCCTTACCATAGACTTCTAAAACTTTCTCTTCCATTTTTTTGATTTTCTCCGCATCTTCTTTATTGGATAGCCTCGAGAGAAAGAGGAACTTTGCTATGGCGTAGGACACAAGCCCGGAGACTATTTCCATCGTTCAGCCATTACTCTGCAACAGCTCCAAAAACTGATACAAGCTAAACTTCCGGGTGTGCCAGGACAGACACATCGAGCACAGAGAGGAGAGGAGACTGGAGAGAGAGAGAGAGAGAGAGAGTTACAATTTAGCTAGCATTCCCAAGTGTCTTTATTAATGCTGGCCTGCTGCAGGCAAGGCTTTCAAACAGTCACAAACAGCTAATGGTCACAGATTAAAGTTCACAAATATGCAAGTGTGACCATTTAATTTTTGACCACTCTGTCCAGTTCATTAAATTTTTAATTTCAGCAGATACTTGCTGTCGCCTGCTTTCCCACTGGAAACTTCTGGACCCACATTTATCATGAAAACTGCCCCGGGGACTGTCACGGTGCAATTGTACCCTGGAGCTGCAAAGCCACCATTGGCAGGAGGGTGTATTATTGTGTGACGTTTACATAGGTCGCTTCCTTTACAAATGCGGATAAAGGGTAGTACAAATGTAAGATCATCGAGCCCTGTGCAAGGCTATACATTAGAAGAATCCCCAACCAGAGTAGTGCTTTTGAAATTAACTCCCAACAGATGTAGGTTGATGTTGAGGACTCTGGGTATGGACTTGATGGAGTTTAGAAGGATGAGGGGGGTGGGGAAACTTACAGAATACCGAGAGGCCGAGATAGAGATGGAGAGGATGTTTCCACTGGTAGGAGAAACTAGAACCCGAGGACACAGCCTCAGGCTAAAGGGACGATCCTTTAAAACAGAGATGAGGAGGAATTTCTTCAGCCAGAGAGTGGAGAATCTGTGGAACTCTTTGCCGCAGACGGCTGTAGAGGCCAAATCACTGAGTGTCTTTAAGACGGAGATAGATGTTTTTTTTTTATTAATAAGGCGATCAGGGGTTATGGAGAGAAGGCAGGAAAGTGGGGATGAGAAATATATAAGCCAAGATTAAATGGCGGAGCAAACTCATTGGGCCGAATGGCCTAATTCTGCTCCTATGTAAGAAAAAATAAGAAGAAATGACGTTGAGAGAAAAAAGGCTGAACAGTACAGTTTTTGATTGGGGATTGGGTTGCTCGTTAGAATAATGGGTATAGATTAAAATGATCAAATACTTCAGAGCACAAAACAATGCACCGTGTGTGACATGGCAGAGAATTGTTGCCAAGAACTGTGTGTTGGATTTTGAGGCGAGGTGGATGGATACCCAATGTCAATATTTGGGAATCAAAATAACAACATTGATTATTCCTTGAAAGAAGCAGAATGGATGTGTTTATGGAGTGCCTTTCACAATCCCAGGATACCCCAGAGCACTTCACAGCCAGTGGAATACCTCTTGAAGTATTGTCACTAATGTGAAAGTGAAAATTGCTTATTGTCACAAGTAGGCTTCAAATTAAGTTACTGTGAAAAGCCCCTAGTCGCCACATTCCGGCGCCTGTTTGGGGAGGCTGGTACGGGAATTGAACCGTGCTGCTGGCCTGCCTTGGTCTGCTTTCAAAGCCAGCGATTTAGCCCTATGCTAAACCAGCCCCTGTAATGCAGGAAACACAGCAGCCTATTTATGCACAGCAATATCCCACAAACAACAATGCAATATATGGCCAGATAACCTGTGTTGGTGATGTTGGTAGTTTTTTCTCTGATTATGCCCCTGTGAAGAATCTTGGGAAATGTTACTATATTAACGGCCCTATACAAATGCAGTTGGTAGACAAAATTTTAAAATTTATTAATTTACAGAATGTGGGCGTGGCTGGTTAGGCCAGTATTTATTGCCCGACCCGAGTTGCCCTGCAGAAGGTGGTGGTGAGTTGCCTTCTTGAACCGCTGCATTCCTTTAGGCATAGGTGCATCCCCTGTGCTGTTATTGAGGGGGTTCCAGGATGTTGCCCCAGCGATAGTGAAGGCATGCTGATATATTTCCAAGTCAGGGGGCGAGTGACTCAGAGGGGAACCTCCAGCTGGTGGGGTCCCAAGGACGAATAAAAAAAATACTGGTTGATGAGATTAAATAGACAGGTAGCATGGAGGGAGAGAGCTTTTTGATAGAAGTAACTAATTACATGCAGGACTTCAATTATGCAAGAAAGTGGGATTGTTCTTCATCATTGTGAGAAACTGAGGTTAAAAAAAGGTAAAGTGAGAACTTGAGATGCCCAGGAGCAAGTAGGGTTTTGATCAATAGAGGGGCACTATTGCAAGTGGCAGTAGGGTTGATAGCAGAAGACACAGATATGATGATTGGGAAAAATATGAGGGAAAAACAAACACAGTAAGTTGCTTTTCTGGGACACACTGACTGCAAGGATGGTGTATGCAGATTCACTGATAACTTTACAAAGGAATTTGGATAAATACTTGACGGGAAATTAAATTACAATGCTATGAAATAAAGACTTGCATTTATACAGCACCCTTCACAATCATTGGACATCTCAATACATTTCACAGACAATCGTACACTTTTGAAATAGAATCACTTTTGTTATTTTTTCTTATTTTTATAAATTGATAATAACCAAATTTTTCCAATTAATGGACAATTTAGCGTGGCCAATCCACCTACCCTGCACATCTTTGGGTTGTGGCGGTGAGACCCGCGCAGACACGGGGAGAATGTGCAAACTTCACACAGACGAGGGGCGGCATGTGGCATAGTGGTTAGCACTGAGACTGCGGTGCTGAGGACCCGGGTTTGAATCCCGGCCCTGGGTCACTGTCGGTGTGGAGTTTGCACATTCTCCCCACGTCTGCGTGGGTTTCATCCCCACAAGCCAAAGATGTGCAGGTTAGGTGGATTGGCCACGCTAAATTGCCCCTTAATTAGAAAAAAAAAAATTGGGTACTCTAAATTTATTAAAAACTCCACAGAGACAGTGACCCAGGGTCGGGATCGAATCGGGGACCTCAGCGCCATAGGCAGCAGTGCTAACCACTACGCCATCGTGCCGCACGCTATAATCACTTTTGTAATGCAGGAAATATGACAGCTTATTTGTGCATGGTAAGATACAAAAAACAGCAATGAATTAGTGACCAGATAATCTTTGTAGGATGTGAATTGACGGACAAAAACTGAGCAGAACACCAGGGATAAATTTCCTTGCTGTTTTTCAAAATGGCACAGCAGCATCTGTTACATCCACCCAAACAGGGCTTCAGTTTAGTGTTTTGTTTTAATTTTTCCAATTAAGGGGCAATTTAGAGTGGCCAATCAATCTACCCTGCACATATTTGGGTTATGGGGGTGAGACCCATGCAGATGTGGGGCGGCACAGTGGTTAGCACTGCTGCCTCACAGCTCAATTGACCCAGGGTCGATTCCGGCCTCGGGTGACTGTCTGTGTGGATTTTGTACATTCTCCCCGTGACCACGTGGGTTTCCTCCAGGTGCTCCGGTTTCCTCCCACAGTCCAAACATGAGCAGGTGAGGTGGATTGGCCATACTAAATTGCCCCTTAGTGTCCAGAAAGGTTAGCTGGGGTTACTGGGATAGGGTGGAGGCATGGGCTTAAGCAGGGTGCACTTTCCAAGGGCCGGTGCAGATTCGATGGGCAGAATGGCCTCCTTCTGCACCGTAAATTCTATGAATCTATGAGACACGGGGAGATTTTGCCCTCGGACAGTCACTCGGGGCCGGGATCGAAGCTGGGTCCTCGGTGCCATGAGGCAGCAGTGCTAACCACTGAGTCATCGTGCCACCCTCGGTTTGGCAGTTTGCCCGGGAGACAGCATCTCCGCTGGTAACTGCGGCCCTCAAGAGTGTGACTCAGGTCAGAACGTGGCAGGTGGGGAGAGAGGGAAGGAGAGTGGGGTTAATTCTCTCGAAGAGCCAGTAGAGATGGGATGGGCCGAGTGGACTCATTTGGGTAAGATGCTGAATGCTCCCCAGGCTGGGCTTGACTGCCTTCGCCTGGGTTGTGATGAGGCTGGCCCCGCCCCCTCCAGTGATTGGCCGCTGTGAGCATGACGCCAACTCGGGCAGCACGCTGATTGACCGCGGCAGCTGTCGGTCATGCCGGTCCCGCCCCCTCCACAATGATTGGCCGCTGTGAGCATGACGTCCACCCGCGGCGATTGGCCAAAGCAGCTGTCAGTCACACCGGTCCCGCCCCCTGGTTGTCAGGGCTATTTCCTCCCCCTCAGCTGCCGCCCGGTTCCATGTAAACAGCCAGTGGCCGGGGCCTGGGCGGCGCCGCTATGGATCCGCAGCCCAAAGTGCTGCAAGTCCTGCTGGACGCAGCGCCCGAGTGGCGGGAGGCGAAGGGCCTGCGGCGGGCTAAGGCGGTGCGCTGCTGCCAGGCGCTGTGCGGCCTGCGCTGGGCCGCCGAGGGAGAGGCGGCGGGCGGCCTGTGCTTCACCGCCCGCTGCCCGGACTCGGGTCGCTGCTGCCGGAGGAACGTTGCCGCTCGGGCCGGGAGCTTCATCGCGTGAGTTTGACCTGAAGGCGGTTGTCGGGGCCTGGAGCTCGTCATGTGACCAATTCCCGGCCACGTGACTCCCCGGGCCGCGGGGCGTTCTGGGAGTTGTAGTTCGGAACAGGAGGATCAATCCCTGCATTTTACATAGATTACATAGAACATTCAGTGCAGAAGGAGGCCATTCAGCCCATCGAGTCTGCACTGACCCACTTATGCCCTCACTTCCACCCTATCGCCATAACCCAATAACCCCATCTAAACGTTTTGAATACTAAGGGAAATTTAGCATGACCAATCCACCTAACCTGCACGTCTTTGGACTGTGGGAGGAAACCGGAGTACCTGGAAAAAACCCATGCAAACACGGGGATAACGTGTAAACTTCGCACAGACAGTGACCCAAGCCGGGAATCGAACCTGGGACCCTGGTGCTATGAAGCCACAGTACTATCCACTGTGCTACCGTGCTACCATTGATTATCTTTATTGCCACAAGTAGGCTTACATCAACGCTGCAATGAAGTTACTGTGAAAAGCCCCTAGTTGCCACACTCTGGCGACTGTTCGGGTGCACAGAGCGAGAATTCAGAATGTCCATATTACCTAAAGCACGTCTTTCGGGATTTGTGGGAGGAAACCGGAGCACTCGGAGGAAACCCACGCAGACATGGGGAAGTGGTGGAAGACAGCTAATGTGGTACTATTATTTTAAAGGGAAGTAGGAATAAACTAGGTTAATAGTCTACCAAGCCTGTAGCCTTGGCACACACCTGTACAGTGGTGAGACCGGGCAATATAAGCTAAGCAGGAGAAAAGTCTGAACAGTTTCCACCTTTGCTGTCTGAGATGTATCTTCGGCATCACTTGGCAGACCAAAGTCACAAACCCAGAGGTCATGGAGTGACCGTTGACATACATATGAGCAGCATGGTGGCTCAGTGGTTAGCTCTGTTGCTTCACAGCATCAGATTATATTCCCGGCTTGGGTCACTGTCTGTGCTGAGTCTGCACATTCTCCCCGTGTCTGCGTGGGTTTCCTCCGGGTGCTCCGGTTTCCTCCCACAAGTCCCGAAAGACGTGCTGTTACTTGAATTGTACATTCTGAATTCTCCCGTTGTGTACCCGAACAGGTGCCGAAATGTGGTGATTTAAACAATAAAATATTAAATTTAAACAATAAAATATTAAAGCATGCCGCTGTGCCGAGAGACCTGGGTGTGCTAGTGCATGAGTCACAGAAAGTTGGTTTACAGGTGCAACAGGTGATTAAGAAGGCAAATGGAATTTTGTCCTTCATTGCTAGAGGGATGGAGTTTAAGACTAGGGAGGTTATGTTGCAATTGTATAAGGTGTTAGTGAGGCCACACCTGACGTATTGTGTTCAGTTTTGGTCTCCTTACTTGAGAAAGGACATACTGGTACTGGAGGGTGTGCAGAGGAGATTCACTAGGTTAATCCCAGAGCTGAAGGGGTTGGATTATGAGGAGAGGTTGAGTAGACTGGGACTGTACTCGGAATTTAGAAGGATGAGGGGGAATCTTATAGAAACATTTAAAATTATGAAGGGAATAGATAGGATAGAGGCGGGCAGGTTGTTTCCACTGGCGGGTGAAAGCAGAACTAGGGGACATAGCCTCAAAATAAGGGGAAGTAGATTTAGGACTGAGTTTAGGAGGAACTTCTTCACCCAAAGGGTTGTGAATCTATGGAATTCCTTGCCCAGTGAAGCAGTTGAGGCTCCTTCATTAAATGTTTTTAAGGTAAAGATAGATAGTTTTTTGAAGAATAAAGGGATTAAGGGCTATGGTGTTCGGGCCGGAAAGTGGAGCTGAGTCCACAAAAGATCAGCCATGATCTCATTGAATGGCGGAGCAGGTTTGAGGGTCCAGATGGCCTACTCCTGCTCCTAGTTCTTATGTTCTTATTAGGGGATTTTCACAATAACTTCATTGTAGTGTTAATGTAAGCCTATTTGTGTCAATAATACAAGTTTATTATATACTGCTAAGTCAAACTAAGTTGGTACTGGCTAAGCCATGTTCATCATTGGATGGTGGCTGTATTATCAAAGACCTTTTCTATATATGGAGTGGGGTCCCTGAGCCACAACGGATGATGCTTAACGCAGAGTTGACCACCAAGGTGCAAATCACCATCTTGATAGGATGGAAGGCTATAAGCAATGCATGGTACCAGCCTGTGCATCACACTTAGACAAAATGCCAACTGACCCACACAATGGACTTGGAGTGGAGCCAGAGGAAATTTATCTGAATGTTACAAGGGATGAGGGAGAACTAAGATTATTCTTCTTGGAGCAGAGAATGTTACAGTGTGATTTGATAGAGGTGCTAATAAGCCAGGGCTTTGAATGAAGTAGACTTGGAAAAGTGGACCCCACTCAGGATGGTCAGTAACCAGAAGACAAGGGATTTAAGATAATTGGGAAAAGAACCAGTGAGGCGATGGGAAGCTTTTAATGCAAGGCTTTGATTTGGAAAGCCCTGTATGAATTGAAAATAAAACATTTCAGGGCCAGTGGGAATAGCAGTGACTGCACCTTCTGTGATGAACACTTTCAGCCTGGCACAGGCATGATGGCCAAATTACTGGACATGCTGGGGGGGGGGGGGGGGTGAAGATGCAACCTACATTCAGCTTGATATAGCAAAGTATAATAGGAGCACAACTATCACTCCATAATTGGTTTCTGGGATGGATTTTCCCAGCAATCTATGCATAGTACATACCAGTAGCCAATTGGCCTGGTTTTAATCTTTTGTGAAGACAAGTCTATTATCAAGGGGTTATCCTGCAGAGCTTCCTGAGGAAAGACATGACGCAGATTGACAAACTGAACATAAGAGTATTACAAACCAAGGAAATAATCCTTTCCAGCCTTTTGAAGCACAAACAGTATTAATTTGTGCTCAGGACACGGGTGTCCTTGGCAAGATGAGCATTTATTGTTCATCCCTAGCTGTCCTCGAGGACTTTCCTAACTCCTTCAGCTCTTGTGGTGAAGATGTTTACCTAGTGTTTTGGGCAAGGGATTCCAGAATTATGAAGTCACGATGAAGGAACGGAGGCGGACATGCCCAAGTGGGGATGGTGTGAGACCAGGAGAGGAGCCTGCAGATGGTAGTGTTCCCCTGTAGCTGCCCTTTTCTTTCAAAGTTATGGTGTTCAAGGGTTTGGTATGTGCTGCCAAAGAAGCCCAGGAGAGATTCTGCTTTGAGCCCTGTTGATAGTAAACAATGCAGCCACAGTGCACTGTGGTGGGGTGGGGGGGGGGGGGGGGGGGGAGTGCATGTTCATCCTGATCATTATTCCATCTCATTGTTGAAGATCTTAATACTAAAACAATCTAATCAAATATCACTTAAAACCTAGATTTAGAGAACCAGATCATGCAGAGATTTAACTGTCCTTCCAACTGCTTTTTGCTCTCCACACTGCCTGAAACTGAATTGTTGAGAGAGTTTAACAATGTATGGCTGTAGAATACCCAATTAATTTTTTTCAATTAAGGAGCACTTTTAGCGTGGCCAATCCACCTAGCACATTTTTGGGCTATGGGGGTGAAACCCACGCAAACACGGGGAGAATGTGCAAACTCCATACGGACAGTGACCCAGAGCCGGGATCGAACCTGGGACCTCAGCGCCATGAGGCTGCAGGGCTGACCCACTGCGCCACCGTGCTGCCCTGGTGTATGGCTGTGTGCAGCAAATGTTTATGCCATTGGGCTTAAGGTGTAAATGTAATTGGGCTTAAGGTGTAAACAGCTGATTAAACAGCGAAGACTACCTCAGCGTAATTAATATGGTAGAAGCAATGTCTTCATCATTGAAATCTATGCAAACTGTTGATGTTAGTTGTTTAGAAAGTGGCACAGAAACTGGCTATTCACACAACTGGTCTATGTGCGTGTTCATGCTCCACATGACTATCCTCCCACCCCATTTCATCTCGCCCTACAGCAATTGCTCAGCACAAACTGTTCCTTTCGGTTGCTACAGTCAGCATAAACATTGGTAATTTGATAAGTTTCTTTATCCTGCAGACTAAATATATTTTCTGTCTTTGGCTTATTTTTGAGCAGGTTTGTTTGGGAAACAACTGAGACTTTGCAGGCTTCACCCTCCAGAGAGAGGGTTCTTGCTCTTAATAGCTGCAATGACCTGGGGATCTATGAGCTGCATGTCCAGGATGGCATCTGTGACGTTGCCAATACTCACAGTTGTAGCAACGAAGCGCTGAAGAAAATTGTTGAAAGCAAGAACCTGAGTAAGTGATGGTACTACAATTGTTAAGAAATCCATGCTTATTGAAATGGTGAGAACTGGGATATTTAGCTATAATGCCATTATGTAAGAGCCGATTTGGCTCAGTGGGCTAGATAGCAGAACAAGGCCAGCAACACGGGTTCAATTCCCGTACCAGCTTACCCGAACAGGCGCTGGAATGTGGCGACTGGGGCTTTTCACAGTAACTTCATTTGGGGCTGGTTTAGCAGAGGGCTAAATCGCTGGCTTTGAAAGCAGACCAAGGCAGGCCAGCAGCACGGTTCAATTCCCGTACCAGCCTCTCCGAACAGGCGCCGGAATGTGGCGACTAGGGGTTTTGCACAGTAACTTAATTTGAAGCCTATTCGTGACAATAAGGGATTTTCAGTTCATTTTGGGGGCTGGCTTAGCACACTGGGCTAAATCGCTGGCTTTTAAAGCAGACCAAGGCAGGCCAGCAGCACGGTTCAATTCCCGTACCAGCCTCCCCGAACAGGCGCCGGAATGTGGCGACTAGGGGCTTTTCACAGTAACTTCATTGAAGCCTACTCGTGACAAGCGATTTTAATTTTAATATTTTCATTTCATACTTGTGACAAGAAAAAGGTTATTATTATTATTAAAGGGATAATGTTTTCACTGGCAAAAGGTTCTGTAACCAGAGGACACATACTTAACATAATTGAGAGGGGAAAAAACATGAGGAGCAATAGTTTCACATAATGAGTTGTTTTCTGGAGTACACTCTACACTCACTGAAAGGGGGTGGAATCCGATTCAATAGTAATGTTCAAAAGAAGTTGGGTAATTACTTGAAGGTGAAACATCTCTTGTGCTATGGGGAAAGAGGACGGTGGTGGGACTAGTTGAATAATTTCAAAGAGCTGACACGGCATGATGGACCAAATGGCTGCCTTCCTGTGCTGTATCATTCTCTGGTTCCATTTTGCCAATTAGTTTTATAATATATCGACGCTATTTGCCTCATTACAATATACAGGTTACAGTGCTGCACAGGAAGTCATTTAAGCTTTTTATTAATTGAATAGGGCCACTGATTGGAAGTCGATAGATAAAGGATTTATGTATTTAAGATTTGATTCTGTTCAATATTTTATTCTAGGCAGTTAATTTAACTGAGGTTGACTATACTGGAGGAAAAACAGATGGAGTGCATGTCTTTCATAGCTGTCCCCGCAGATATGCGAATGTCAGGCCAGCAAAAGCAATCTTTATTTTTAAAAAAAGCTTCTTCTGTGTGCTGGCTTAATAGTTCATTTATAAATAATTTTGTTTTCATTATTTGGTCACAGTGACCATGAGAAAATGCACAAAAATGTAGAATTAGCGCCGAGATTTGTATGAAAACTCATTAATTTCTCTGCATTTTGGATAGTTTGAAGTAAATTGTTTTTGGTTTCCAGGTCTGCCTTCATCTTTTACAATGAAGATTCTGTCATTTAAAAGCAGCAAATCTTGCATACTGCTAGATAATTGCATGCTGCTCCATCTGACTTGGTTGGAAGGCACCTCGGAGGCTGCTGATTTGGGTGGCTTTAAGCTTTGTCTGCCCTCCGGTACTCCAGAGAGAATAACCGATAGCCAGATTTGCCAAGAAATGCTGTTCTTACTGGACAGTACAGGCTGGATATGTATCTTTTTCAAAAAGTTAAGTTAACACAAACTGTTAAAATACCACACTGTGGTTTAGCCTTCATTATATGAGGCATAAGTACCGTTTCATCACAGAGCAGGAAAATTCTTGCAGGAGTATATTAATTACTGGTCAGGGAACTAATTGACTATCATGCCATGTGGCATAATACACTGATTGTAGCTCTTTTGATGGTTCGTGAAGTTGGATGATGTTTGTCAAAATATAACAGTGGCACCTTTTTAAATAAAAGACAACACGTGCAATTTGTGTTAGTGATCCTGACAGTCCTCAGGAACATGAATTAACACTCAAAGCAATGTGTTTAGTGAGCATTCCCATTGTTACATTGATCATTCAGATTCCTTACACAGTGAATCTCAGCAATTCCTACTTTTCCCCCATGTTAATACATTTTCTAAAAAAATCTATTTTTGAAAATTAGAGCTTTAATAGGGTCTTGTTAAAATGGGTCCTTACGGCAGTGCTGTAAGATTGGTGCAGGCTATCTAACCGCATACATCTGGAATGCTCCATTTATCTTTACATAAACTAATCTTCAAAAACGCATGCCTTTACTGCTCCGAAAAATCAACAAACATTTTACAAAGTTAATTTCTAGCACGGCTTTAACTGCTGCAGGCCGCACTAGAACATATTTTCGAAGTTACTCACCTTTGTCCAACTTCATCTCGCTTCATCTCCAAACCTTTCCACTCAACTTTTTTACTCAACAAAACACTTATTTGAATGTTGTTAATTGGAGGAAATGGACCTGAAAATACATTTTAAAACGCACCCGTTATGATTCCTGTAGAGACTTGATAACTCGTTAAAAGATATTTGAGTTTCCAATGGCTGACTGGAAGGATCACACAAGATTTAACGGTTTAAGACTTTTACTGTAACAAACTAAAAGCAACACTGTCTAAACATTATACAATGGCAACTTGTATTCTAAACTATTGTCTGTGGCCTGTTTTCCTTATATCTTTCCCAGCTGGGTAATTTACTGACTTCCACTGGGAGGGTTACTTTGTAGATTCCTTCCTCGAGCAAAAGCTAGGTGAAATTTCTAGCCACATTTAAAACCTCAAAAATGTGGTCTCTTCGATCTCAGATCAAACTTGCATCAGCATTCTGAGTGGTGAATAATAGAACCTGCATTTTCTCTGCTTCAGGTGCAGAACTGGCTGCTTCTATCACTGTTCGCTTTCAGATTTTGACACGCTGACCTGTCTGGTTGGTTCAGGGAGATTTTGAGAAACTTGCAGCCAGACATCACACTGGCTTTTTATTGACCTTTCCTTCCTAAAGCCAATTCCCATGGCAACGTGAATCACAAGCCTTCTACCCAGATGCAAATGATGTTAGCTGTCCTCTAAGACACCCCCCACCCCCAAACATCACACCCCCAAACATCACAGGAGTCTTCTATCCAGATACAAATTATGTTAGTTTTCCTCTAAAACACCCCCACCACCAATCTCCATTCTATCTTGGAATTAAATAAACAATTCTTTAAAAAAAAATTAAATCTCCTATGTGAGATGTGGGCGTTGCTGGCTGAGTCAGCATTTTAAAAAATACTTTCATTGAAGTTTTTCAATTGTAACATAATGCAACAAAACCTCAGGCTTTGTACAGCACTGCAAAAATGTCTCTGCATACATAAATACAGAAGGGGATAGGAGAACAACAATGCAGTTGGTTCAATGTAATCACAACCTGGTGCCTCCAAATGTATCTGCGGATATACTCGAGAATGAGGGAGTGGAGGATAAGGCCATGAAAACATGATAAACGGATGCACATTTTCCCATGCAGTCATTGTAGGCATTGCCCAAGAGACTTCAGGATGAGATTTATGTACCATGTTTGGGCGCGCACCAGAACATCTCTCCCTCGGCTCCAGCCATACCAGAGGCATCAATGCCATTGTGACATCCTTTCCTTCGATAGAGGATCTGTCTGTGCCTTAGCAGTCACCAGTCATCAATTCTTTAACCCCACAAGAACAGAAATAAAAAAGAAATACAGAAAAAAATTGCCGAGACACTAGATCTCAGGCCAGCACCGTCACCCAACAGAGCCTCTGCCTGATCCAGGTAAACACAGTCACTCCTGCCCTAACCCATCCGATCAAGCTACCACTGTCACCACCCACACAACAAAGAGAATATTGAAGACCAGTCAAGCAGGGATTAACCGACCACACCCAGGCGTGCACCATCACATATTTCCCCCTACTCCAAAAACCCAGAGGAACCAACCACAAAGAAGAATCACCAGGAACCCAGTCCTGTCCAGGTACATGATCTGCCCGGACCTTCATAGGAGATGAGCAGGGATTCCCTAAACCCAAAGTAACAGAAGTACAAAAGAAAACCTGACACAATGAGCTCTAAATGGGAATTTCATCATAGTGAAGACTTGCATAGCCATACCACTCATCACGGCACCAACCATCCACATGCCACCCTGCTGTGACTCTGCTCATATTCTCTGGAAACGATGTGAGGGATATCTAACAAGAGGTCCTCCTTTGTAAAGACAAGGATTACAGCACACGGGCAGGGAATGGGAAGAATGCGCAACCCTCATGTCACACTCCCAATTTAGTATGGTTCTTGCTATAACAGGTGGCCAATGCCTCCGTGCTGAAGTATCATACATCCTTTTAAGGAAAAAAGACAATAACATGAAATCGACGACATAGTCATGAGGGATAAAGTTTGGGATTATTGATGAACTGCTGGATAATAACACCATCCATGGAGCTTTGGAAAGAAAAAGCCATGACTGGATCGTTAAGCAAGATTCAGGATCCCTCCAAAGTTCCAATGAACGAAGCACCTGCACCTCTGTCACGCCATTGTCCCGATTCCCAGGCAGCAAGAAACCTAGGCCCTGCCAGGAGGTGGCGACCCGATGTGCCCAGTTACCTCTCAACACTCAGGATGAGCATAGAGGACAAGACAATGCAAGACCAATAGGTGGGTTCTCCAACCGACCCCAGGCCTCGAAGACTGGATACAACGGGCTGTGTCAAACTTGAAACGCTCAGCCCTCAAATTGAGATTACGGAAGCACGACGGTCAAGTCCATTTCGGTTGGAAATTCGTTTCCCGCTTCCCTCGAGACCGGGCGCACCCAACACTCCCCGCCTGACTCCAACTCCCCGAGTCGGTCAGAATAAGCGACGTACCAAGTCTCTCGAGGATATTTTGAAGTTCATCAAAGTGAGCATCAATAATGTGCATCATGGAGCTGAGATCAGCATCCACAACATCATTCAATATGGCAGCCATCATCTTAATGCGCACAGCACTGCCGAGGTGCAGGCCCGTTCACCAGCGAAACCACCACAGCAAGCTGCGGCCCATCCCAGCTGCCTCAAGCAAAGGAGGATTTTTTGAACTATCTCGGCCCCTCGTAGGCAAAATACAGCCAGGATCTTCCCGGGACACAGTACAAGATATGAAATGAAAACGAAAATCGCTTATTGTCACGAGTAGGCTTCAAATGAAGTTACTGTGAAAAGCCCCTAGTCGCCACATTCCGGCGCCTGTTCGGGGAGGCTGGTACGGGAATCGAACTGTGCTGCTGCTGGCCTGTCTTGGTCTGCTTTTAAAGCCAGCGATTTAGCCCTGTGCTAAACAGCCTCTACACAGATAGTGACCCAGCGCCGGGATCGAACCTGGGACCTCGGCGCCATGAGGCTGCAGGGCTAACCCACTGTGCCACCGTGCTGCCCCCAAAATATATACCCCAAAAGCAAGTAATTATGGGATCTGCATCGGGGAAGAGAGGATTAAAAGTCGATAGAACCAGAGCTCACGAAAGCACAACCACCCATGTGCTTACAACCGTTCCTGGGCCAGCATTTTATTTTGCATCCCTAATTGACCTTGCCAGGCCATTTCAGAGGGCATTTTAAGAGTCAACCAGGGCAGCACGGTGGCCTAGTTGTTAGTGGTTAGCACAACCGCCTCACGGCGCTGAGGTCCCAGGTTCGATCCCGGCTCTGGGTCACTGTCCGTGTGGAGTTTGCACATTCTCCCCGTGTCTGCGTGGGTTTCGCCCCCACAACCCAAAAATGTGCAGAGTAGGTGGATTGGCCACGCTAAATTGCCCCTTAATAGAAAAAATAATTGGGTAATCTAAAAAAAAAAAAAATTTTAAGAGTCAACCACCATTGCTGTGAGTCTGGAGTCACATGTAGGCCAGACCAGGTAGGACTGGCAAATTTCCTTCCCTAAAGGACATTAGTGAACCAGATGGGTTTTTAGTAGGGCTATTTCTAAAACCCAACATTACTCACACCTCCCTACGAGGGGGTGGACAAGTGCCTTGAGTGTTTCAATTTTCACCCGGAGGTTGGGGGGAAATAATTAATGGGAGTCTGGCCCACCACCCCCAAAAACAGTGCTGTGGCGACCCTGGGCTGCCAGGTACAGAGGCAGGCTATGTAAATGGCCGATCTTGGGTACTCTCGAGTATCTAAGAGGAAACAAAAAACAGCCTTCTCTTCCCCTCCCCACATACTCTATAATATCCATAGCAGCTTATGCCCCATGCGCTCCCCTACCCACTCCCCATGGCCCTTTATAGCCTCTATGCCAACTTAGTACAAACAAATGCTATCCATGACTCCCACCCACCACCTTCGATGCTGACTCATCATAGAACATACAGTACAGAAGGAGGCCATTCAGCCCATCGAGCCTGCACCAACCCACTTAAGCCCTCACTTCCACCCTATCCCCATAACCCAATAACCCCTCCTAACCTTTTTGGTCATTAAGGGCAATTTATCATGGCCAATCCATCTAACCTGCAAGTCTTTGGACTGTGGTAGGAAACCGGAGCACCCGGAGGAAACCCACGCAGACACTGTGAGAACGTGCAGACTCTGCACAGACAGTGACCCAGTGGGGAATCGAACCTGGGACCCTGGCGCTGTGTGTAACCACAATGGGCAGACCGCAGGAGCCATGCTGGGTTGAAATACAAGTTCTATAGATTACTTAATGATTTTAAAAAAAATTATTGATTTTAAAAACCAAATAACTACTTTTAAATTCCATCAACTACTCAACTTGTTATAAAAGTGAGGACCAAGCATTTGTATTCAAAGCCCCATATCAAAGACTTTATAACCATTTGGAGCTGTCAACCAAACTGTGAACTAACAGGCATCCCCACTGTAATCTTGATAAGCCATCAGTCATGCGGCACAAATCCTATCATGATATTCCTCTGGTCCATCTCAAGTGACTGAGTGGAATATTAAGCATTTATTCTTTAACTGGAGACTTTTTAATTTAAAGGGCAGGAGGTTTAAACGTCTTGACAGCTTGACAGTTCTGATGGGTTTATGTGCTTTTTTACCTTCATGTCTACTTTTAAAACTCCAAAAGACATTTGACCTCCCCAAAAGGACACTTCACCTATCCAAAAGGGTCCCATAGCTCTCCAAAAGGATACCGTACCTTTGCAAAGAACTTTCGTAAGTTTCGACCATCTCCTGAAGAGTGTGAAGCCCATGAGTCGTATTTCAGAATTCTGGGTGGTGAAAATCGTATCTGACTGAAAACAGCTGTACTGAACCATGGATGTGCAAAATACAACCCGTCCCCGTTTCCGCTCTCCCATCGCATATGGTGATTGCTGGGCTTGGGGGAGGGGGTTTCCAGAATTTGGGCTCCGGCACCCACTAAACTGGAGACTCTCGCCATCCCTGTTAAAATTCAGGCCTAACACTCTACTCGCAGTCAGTACTGGTGCCCTTCCCGTTATCTGCAGTTGTGAACATTTTGCACCCCTTCTTCACAGAGCAGCAACCCGGGCCCCCTTTAACAACCAAGCCACACAAACCTGATGTCAGACACAATTCAAACCAGGTCACATGATCCCATTCATGCTTCCATTTCACTCCAAATTAAAGAAACCACTCCAAACATAACAATTGTGTACACTTGGCATTTGTATAACACCCCCGATTCAGCAAATCCTTATTTGGGGTAGAGATACAAAGCTTTGTGAAGAATATATTTATGGTAAAGTGGTGTAAAAGGGGAAATACAATGTTGTTTTGTTTCACTTTTATTGTTTTTGCCAATCAGAAACCACAATAATTTGACTGACCAACAGGAAAAGCACGCACATACAACGGATGCTGGAAATGTGAAATAAAATCTGTAAATGCTGGAGGAAATAAGCAAGCTTTTTATGGAAGATAGAAAAACTCAGCTTGAACTTTGCTCAGCTTGCTCAAAATCTGTCCAGAACAATAACTATGGGTATTACAAAAGAGTCTAGGGTTGTGACAAAACCATAATGTTGTCATGCAACAAATTGAGCCAAGTAGGGCTTGTGTTTTTAATTGGCTCTGTGGATGTTGCTGACAATAGGTCACTTTTATTGATCAGACAACTGAGCAGCTGATAGGCCAACTCCAGAGGTGCAATGTCAATCCCTTGTGTGGAAGTGGAGTCATATCAGCCGAACTGCTTAAGGGTCGCAGTTTCCCTTAATGAAGAAGCAACTTCCATGCTAAACATTCTGCTGTTTACTCTCGCACAGTAGCATAGTGGCTAGCACTGTTGCTTTGCAGCGTCGGGGTCCCAGGTTCGATTCCCGCTTGAGTCACTGTCTGTGCGGAGTCTGCACATTCACCCCTTGTCTGCGTGGGTTTCCTCCGGGTGCTCCGGTTTCCCCCCACAAGTCCTGAAAGATGTGCTTGTTAGGTAATTTGGACATTCTGAATTCTCCCTCAAAGTGTACCCAAACGGGCACCGGAATGTGGCGACTAGGGGATTTTCACAGTAACTTCATTGCAGTGTTAATGTAAGCCTATTTGTGACACTAGTAAACATTATTATTATCCACCAGCTTTATTGTATTCAGCGTTGCAAATTGCTATGGTGAGATTTGAACCTGGTACCATAATCAGTGTTTTCTTTAATGTTCTTTTGCTGTAGAACGTCTCATTTATTGTGATCTCTTTAAGATTACTGTGTGGTTGGCGATGTGTGTGTCTTAAGGGACCACTACTTGTGTCTGCCCTGCCAATCCTTTGGGCAGCATATTTGTTATTGCTGTGTGATTGTGCACCCACACAGCTTAGAGGGAACATTGACCACTGCCACAACTGATCTATTGACAATAAATCTTTGTCTTAACATTCCTTAATATAATGCTTTTTAAGATATCTATGATACGGTGGATGGTAAACGGCTTGGTAGTATTAATCTTTCCCTTTGCCATGATGGAGAAACTGGAGAGGCAAATGATGTATGTAACCTATCCTGCCTGAACAGACTCTGGTTATCACATGACTTGAAGGTTGCCGTAGTGGTGAACAGCTTTAACTTCGCTGTTTGTGTCAACTTGAATACTTTCTTCAGGTAAGTCTACTTTTAATATTTGTACAGAATTTTTAAGAAAAAGACAGAAAAAAAGTCTGCCATAATCTGCTTAAACAAAGAGCAAGACTTGGGGAAAATACAAGAGAAGGCACTTAATGCCCACCCCAGCCCCTGCGCACATTTTGGTTGTGGCAGAATTAACACAGGTTTCTTTTGACTTATTTTTAAAAATTTAGTGTACAATTAATTTTTTCCAATTAAGGGGCAATTTAGCATTGCCAAACCACCTAGCTTTCACATTTTTGGGTTGTGGGGGCGAAACCCACGCAAACACATGTGCAAACTCAACACGGAGAGAATGTGCAAACTCCACACGGACAGTGACCCAGAGCCGGGATCGAACCTGTGACCTCGGCGCCGTGAGGCCGCAGTGCTAACCCACTGTGCCACCATGCTGCCCACTTAATTTGACTTTTGATAATAGTGTTGCATTGCCATCACTATCTGGTGATTTCTCATAACATTTTTGAAGTATTAAGCGTTGACTTTGATGGAGTTCCTCTGATCACACTTTTGACATCTGCGATAGTCTTAGAAAGGAATGGTGTCCTGCCCAATTTTAAAATTCACACCACCTTTTTTAAATCCAAACTACCATGTTCCATATTCAAAAGTTTCAACATTACAATGAAGTAAGAAATGTCCTGCCCTTATATATATTTATTGTGTATACTAAATCTGTTTGCACATTGACTCATCTGCTCATTGTGGCTATTCCCGAGATAGTGGCACATAGTAGTCAGTCACCCCAAACATTTGGTTCCTTATCTTTACTGGAAGAACACGTCATCTACTGAGAAATTTCCACCCAACTTGTCCAAGATCCAAAACTAGACGTGCCATCAGTCGAAGAATAGTTTGTGAGAATTATAAAACTAGATATTGACTTGTGGGCAGCATTAGCGAAGATCTGTTCCATATACCCACCATCTCTTCAGTGCCTACGGGCAGATGAGGCAGACAGAGTACATACTCCTATCTGTTTCCATAGCTAGAATTTCCTGGGGCAGGTTGCTAGCCTGTCATCATTCAACCTTTTTGGCCACATCGTAACATGTGTCCCTTGGCCATCAGGTCCCGGAGTGGGACTTGACACCGGAGCCACCGTGCAGGGATGCTACCCATTGAGCCACGGACGACCTTTTTATAAAAAAATATTTTATTAGGGTATTTGCAAGTTTTTATAATAATAACAGTGACATAAATATGGTACCATAAACATTTCCACCCCATCACAATCTTCACACATCCCAACCATAAAACAAAGCCACGGACCTCTTTAAGAGGATCTGTTGGTCAGTTTTAAAGGACCTTTTCATAAAATCATAGAATTTACAGTGCAGAAGGAGGCCATTTGGCCCATAGAGTCTGTACTGGCCCTTGGAAAGACCACCCCACTTAAGTCCACATCTCCTCCCTATCCCCGTAACCTAGTAATCCACCTACCCTTTTTTTGGACACTAAGGGCAATTTAGTATGGCCAGTCCACCTAACCTGCATATCTTTGGACTGTGGGAGGAAACCGGAGCAACCGGAGGAAACCCACGAAGACACGGAGAACGTGCAAACTCCGCACAGACTGTGACCAAGTCGGGATTTGAGCCTGGGATCCTAGAGCTGTGAAGGTACAGTGCTAACCACTGCTACCGTGCCTCCCAGCAGCAGTAGTTGCAGCAGAGTTAAAAGTAATGTATACCTTGAAGCTCAGAATGTTGTTTCTCTTGCAGAATGCACCCTGAATACTTGCAGCGTATGAATAAAGCTTGTGATGATGCACCTTTGAAAGCGCCCGCTGGCATCGATGAGGATGACCTTGCCAGTTCCGTATATAGCGATAAAGTGCTCAACCTATCATTCCAAACAGATCGGTAAGGGTAGAAAGGAAAATATCTTTTTAAAATATAACTATTTGAATGCATTTGATTTTGACGTGTGAAATATGTATTACACATTTTAAAATAGCTGCAAAATATCTGATAGAAATTAGCTTTTTTTTAAAGCAATGAGTTATAATGATCTTGAATGGGCTGCCTAAAGGATGGTGGAAGCAGATTCAATAGTAACTTTCAACAGGGATTTGGATAAGTATTTGAAAAAGAGAAATATGCGAAGCTTTGTGGAAAGAGATGGAAAAGAGGACTTTTTAAAGAGCTGGGACAGACACAATGGGCTAAATGGCTTCCTCCTGTGCTCTGATTCAATATTGCATAATGGTAATATTGATGCACCTTGTGCATTATTAAAAAAGTTGAAAGATTCTCAAGTTAAAATTGTTTCTACTCTTGGGCATTAATCAGGCATTGTTGGATAAGGTGTAGCCTGGGGAAGTAAAGTTCCCTGTACTCTGCCTCAGCAGTATCCTTGAACAGCAACCTCAGAAATATATCATGATTGTAGTCATTTAGTTTCCCATATATGTCTGGCCTGTGTGAGATTAGTCCGAGTAATATCCTGGGGATCCAGGTTCAAATTCCGCCACTGCAAATAGTGAAATTTGAATTCAATAAAAATCTGGAATTAATGAAACCATTGTCGAATGTTGTAAAAACCCATCTGCTTCACCAAAGGCCTTTAGGGAAGGAAATCTGCTGTCCTTACCCAATCTGGCCTACATGTGACTCCAGACCCACAGCAATATGGTTGACTCTTAACTGCCCCCTCAGGGACAATTAGGGATGGGCAATAAATGCTGGTACAGCCTGCGACGCCCAAGTTAAATGAACACATTTTAAAAATCCTTTCTCTGAACTGCTTCCAACGCATTTACACCTTCCTAAAAATAAGGTGACCAACATTGTACACCATACTCCAAATGTGGACTCACTAGTGCTCAGTACATAATCTCTCTACTTTTGTATTCAATTTCCCTTGCAATAAATGATTACATTAGCTTTCCTAATTTCTTGTTGTACCTGCATACTTGCAGTTTGTGGTTCATCCACTAGGACACCCAGATCCTTCTGCATCTGAGCCGTGCAATATTTTACCCTTTAGAAAATATGCTTTCTTATTATTCCTGCCAAAATGGACAATTACACATTTTCCTAAATTATACTCCATTTGCCAGATGTTTTCCCACTTCTTTAACCTATATATAGCCTCCTTATGTCACCGTCCCACCTTAATTTCCTACCTATCTTTTGTCATCAGTAAATTTGGCAACCATTCCTTCAATCCCTTTTTATAGATCATAGAACCCTTTCAAGGATCATAGAATCCCGACATCATAGAAGGATGACATTTGGCCCATCGAGTTTATACCGACCCTCCAAAAGAGCATTCTATCTCAGTCCATTCCCTTGTCTACCCCGTCCTATCCCAGTAACCTAACTTGTACATCCCTGGACATTTTTTTTGTAAACAAACAATTTAATTGAGGTATTTTAGGCATATAGAAAAAGTGACATTGTACAGTACAAAAAAAAAGTCAAGACACAAATTACAAATTAAACATAGTGCAAACCACGGCTCTGTTCACGTACAGACCTGCCGCAATATCCCCCTACCCTACTCTACCCTTGCCCCCCCAGACGCCTACTCCTCTGCGAAGAAGTTAATAAATGGCTGCCACCTTCGGGCGAACCTCTCAAGGCAAACTTGACTTTCTCTAGGCCAAGAAAGCTCGCCATGTCCGATAGCCATACCTCAGCCCTCGGGGGCTTTGAGCCCCCCCCATGCTAACAGTATTCGTCGCCGGGCTACCAGGGAAGCAAAGGCCAGAACGTCGGCCTCTCTCTCTCTTCCTGAACTCCTGGGTCCTCTGAAACCCCAACGATTGCCAGCCCTGGGCTCATTACCACCCCAGTTTTCAATATCCGAGACATGACATCTGCAAATCCCTGCCAATACCCCCTGAGTTTAGGGCACGACCAGAACATGTGTACATGGTTAGCCGGCCCTCCGGCGCATCTAGCACACTTGTCCTCCAGCCCGAAGAATCTGCTCATCTGGGCCCCTGTCATGTGGGCCACGGTGCATTACCTTAAACTGGATCAGGCTGAGCCTGGCGCATGTTGCGGTCGTGTTTACTCTGCTCAGGGCTTCTGCCCAAATACCATCCTCTAGCTCCTCCTCCACTTAAGCTTCAGGTCCTTGGTCTGTGTATCCTCGCTCCCATTAGTTCCTTGTAGACGTCGGAAACTCTACCCTCTCCCACCTCTCCGCTAGAAACTACCCTGTCCTGCCTCCCCTTTGGCGGGAGACGTGGGAAGGGCGGCACCAGTCTGCGTTACAAAATCCCTCACCTGCAAGTATCTAAAGTTGTTCCCTTTCGCCAGCCCAAACCGCTCCTCCAGCGCCCTCATGCTCGGAAATCTCCCTTCCAGGAACAGATCCCCCATCCTCACAATCCCCGCCCTCCTCCACAGTCGATACCCCCCGTCCATGTTCCCCGTGGGAAATCGATGGTTGGCGTAGATTGGGGTCCACAACGATGCTCTTATCTCCCCTTCATGCCTCCTCCACTGGCCCCAGAGTACATCCCTGGACACTTGAGGGCCAATTTAGCATGGTCAATCCACCTATCCTGCTCATACTTTCTCCAAGTCATTTATATAATTTGTAAACAGTTGAGGTTCCAGCACTGATCCCTGTCGCACACCATTCGTTACATCTTGCCAACCTGAAAAAGACCCATTTATTCCCACTCTCTGCTGTATGTTAGCCAGCCAGCCTCCTAACCATGCCAATATGTGGCCCCCTATAGCATGCACCTATATTTCCCACAATAATGTTTGATTTGGCATTTTATCAAATGCCTTCTGGAAGTCTAAGCACAGTACTTCCACTGGTTCCCCTTTATCCGCAGCACAGGTTACTTCCTCAAAGAACGCCAATAAATTTGTTAAACATGATTTCCCTTTCAGAAAACCATATTGACTTTGCCTGAACACCTTGAGCTTATTCAATTGTGCTGCTATACTTCTTCAACAATACCTTCTATCATTTTCCCTACAACAAATGTTAAGCTAACCGGCCTGTGGTTTCCTGCTCTGCGTCTCCCTGTCTTTTTGAATAATGAAGATACATTTGCTATTTTCCAGGCTAGTGAGACCTTCCCTGAATCCTAGGGAGTTTTGAAAAAGTTTGAAACCAATGCATCAACTTCCTTTAAGACTCTAGGATGAAGCCCATTAGGACCAGACTCTTGTCAGCCCGTAGCTCCAACAATTTACTCAGTGCCACTTCTCTGATAACTGTAATTTTCCTGAGTTCCTCCCTCCTTTCCATTTCCTGGTTTATAGCTGCTTCTGGGATGTTACTTGTAACGTCTGGTGAAGACTGATGCAAAATATCTGTTTAGTTAATCTGCCATCTCCTTGCCCATTATCAATTTTCCAGGCACTCTTTCTAAGACCAATTCTCATTTTGTTAACTCTTTTCCCCTTTAAATACTTATAAAAATAGATAGTAAGAGTTTTTATATTGCTGGCTAGCTTTTTCTCATTCTCGTACCCTAACGTTTCCTTCAATTCTTTGTCATCCTTAGCTGTTACTTATATTCTGTCCAATCTTCTGATTTGCCACCTGTCTTTGCACAATTATATGCTTTTTCTTTAAGTTTGATGCTATCTTTAACCTTTCTAGTTAACCATGGATGGTGGATCCGTCCTTTGGACTTTTTCTTACTCGTTAGAATGTATCCATTATGTGCCTTCTGAAATATCCTCTTATATGTTTGCCTCTGCATCTCTATTTACCGATCCCTTGACCTAATTTTCCAATTCACCTTGGATACCTCGGCTTTCATGCCCTCATTTAAGTTTTGAAGAAGTAGTCTCAGACCCACTCCTCTCTCCCTGAAACAATTCAATCAAATTATAGTCGCTGTTACCAAGGGGCACCTTCATGAAGATCATTCATTACTCCCATCTCATTGCACTACCATGTCTAGTATAGCTTGTACTCTGGCTTCAGAACATGCTGTTCTCAGAAACTATTCCAAACACAATAAATAAACTTCTCATTTAGGCTACCTTTGCCCATTTGACGTTACCAGTCTATACGTAAATTAAAATCTCCCATGATTATCGCTGTACCTTTCTGACAAGCTCCAATTATTTCTTTTATTTTCCACCCTACCACGTGGTTACTGCCAGGGGACCTGAACACTGCTCCAACAAATGATTCTTGCCATTACTATTTCTCATCTCTATCCAAAATTTTTCCACATCCTGCTTTCCTGAACTTGGGTCATCCTTCTCTATTGTGCTAATGCCATAATTAACTAACGAGCCACCCAAAAATACCTTTTGCTCACTTCCTGTCCTACCTTCCAGGGGCTGGTTTAGCACAATGGGCTAAACAGCTGGCTTGTACTGCAGAACAAGGCCAGCAGTGCGGGTTCAATTCCTGTACCGGCCTCCCCGAACAGGCGCCGGAATGTGGCGACTGGGGGCTTTTCACAGTAACTTCATTGAAGCCTACTTGTGACAATAAGCGACTATTATTCCTAAATATACTGTACCCTTCAATATTCTGGTCCCAATTCATGTCCTCCCGCAACCATGTCTCCATTAAAGCTCTCAAATCGTGCTTATCTATTTCTATGTGCGCTGTCAGTTCATCTGTTTTATTTTTAATACTGTGTGCATTCAGATATAAACTTAGTTTTATCCTTTTATCCTTTTTACAACCCCATGTCTCCTATTGATTTACTATTGCAGCCTATTTCATTTTCCACAATAATACCTTTTTCTTTTGCCTTCTCTCTGCTCTTTGATTCACCACAGCTTCCCAAAATTGATCCCTTGGCCCCAAAATTGATCCCTTGGCCCCACAATTTGGTTTAAAACCTTTTCTACTTCCCTAGTTATGCAGCTCGCAAGCGCACCGGCCTCAGCACCCTTCTAGTGTAGACCATTCCAATATTACAGCTCCCACTTTCCCCAGTATTGGTGCCATGAACCAAAACCCACTGCTCCCACACCAATCTTTGAACCATGAATTCATCTCTCGGATTGGATTTACCTAATGCCAATTTGCTCATGGCTCAGGTAATAATCCAGAGATTATGACCTTTGAGGTCCTACTTAATTTGGTGCCTATGTCCTCATTCTGACTCTCACCTGATAAAGGTGCTCCGAAAGCTACTGATTCCAAATCAACCTGTTGGACGTTAACCTGGTATTGTAAGACTTCTTAAAGAGTATATATGCTGAGACAGAGGACAGATTAATTGGATAATCAAAGTGTTTTCAAAGAGATGCATCTTAAAAGAAGAATGGAAAGACCGGATGGGTCCAAAGAAAGAAAGAGTTGCATTGATGTTGTCTTTCACAACCTCGAGATATCCCAAAGGATTAGGTCTGAGGCCATACTGTTTTACTAATTCACAGAGAGGCTTGTAGTAGTAGTGTTTATTATCTTAAAATGTGCATTTATAGGATTTTATTATATAAGTAAATATTTTCTATGCTTACCAAAGGTCCTGGAAAGCCCGCCTGGGAGCTTTCTACAATCAGACTAAAGTACCGTCAGCAAAAGGATTCCTGCAGGGGTCTCCGTGGTATCACCGTACGTCCTGTCTAAATTCTAATGATGCATCCTGCCAACTCCGTTTCCATAAATCTCCTGTGGTGCTCCATGATGATGCAGCTAAAAGCTTTGGTCAGAAAGAGGATTTGAACAGCAGGGCAAATAAATTGAGTGGAATGGTGCAGCTTCAGGGGCTTAAAGAATCCATGAGCGTTGAGATAGTGTCTGTTTCTGAATTCAGCGTTTTGTTCACTCTCGTTGCTCCTGACTCTGGAGCGGTAACTGTTGTTTTCTGGGATTTGGAAACACAAGAGGAGAAATATCATCACATCGACAGCCATTCCTTACCAGTAGAAGGAGACGGGAAGGATGAATTATGCCTGTTTCTCACAGGTACACTTTTTGTGGTTGTTTAAATCTATTCGTGTAGTGTCTGTTTCAGGATAGCCTCCATAAGCGCTTCACGTGATTAATGACTTTGTTGACAAACCAGATGTGTCGTTCTATGCCAGCATGTCCCATTGGCAGTTATGTAATGAATTGATATTTCGGCATTTGCTTTTTATCATACTGGCTGAGGGGGAGAAATATTGGTTGAAACGCCAAGACAGCTCCCTGCTCTGAATAATTTTACGTCTGTTCTGGAATGATGTGACCAGGCAACTGAGATTTAATTTTAACATGTTATTTATTAATTTAGCCACCGAATCACGGAATCACTACAGTGCAGAAGGAGGCCATTTGGTCCATCGAGTCTGCACTCCTTAGAAAGAGCACCTACCTGGGCCCAATCCCTGCTCTAGCCCTGTATCCCACCCAACGTTTGGACACTATGGGGCAATTTAGCATGGCCAATACACCTAACCTGCACATCTATGGACTGTGGGAGGAAACCGGAGCACCCGGAGAAAACCCACGCACACACGGGGAGAACGTGCAGACTCCACACAGACAGTCACCCAAGTGCCCGAGTATCTGGCTCTGTGAGGAAGCAGTGCTAACCACTTTACTACCGTGCCGCCTCAAACTTTCTCTACTGAGTTTAAGGTGATTAGTCCCATTTAATCTGTAGAGGTGATGCACTTCTGTTATTTGTGATTCTCCACAACTGCATAACGGGTTTGTACCGAAGGATATGCAAAATAAAGCTGCTGCTATAACCCTCTGCATCAAGGTTTACAGTTGACTGGAAAGGAATAATAGTCATTTTAACATTTGTTGCAATGCTAGTCTTTGGGTGCTTATACGGAGACCAGAATAATTCCTAACCAAATCAGACTTGCTTGTAAATTAATGCAATAAGTTCATGGTGAAATGCTTAAGGCACCAGGTAGAATTCAAATTATGCTGTGTAATAAATTGAGCTGAAAATGTAGGTTTGTAGGCATTGGTACATGTACCAGAAACATTTTCTGAACAGAAGGAGCTGCTTTCTCCATATGCCTGGTGTCGACCATATCCTTTATCATATTGTGAAACACTTTTGAGAAGTCTTTTGGCAGAGGATGAGTGCTGTGTAAGTGTTAAAATTTGTTGCTGTGGTTAGTCATGTTACTTCCTTCGACTTGCTGACATCTTCCCATTGGGCCAGTGCAATGTTTTAGCTTCTGTAAGGAAAGGAAACTCAGCAACTAAAAAATGTCGATCAACATCTGGATCTCCATTTCCTACATCATACCTTTTATAGTAGAACTGAAGATCATTCTTGAAGCTCACATCTCTGTAGATTTGGTTTAGGTTAATTAGAACAAATGATCGAAGAAACTGTGAGGGAAAACTTGTAGCTTGACGCTTGTGCTTTAGAGGGAGGCGGTGGTGTAGTGGTATTGTTACTGGACTAGTTAGCCAGAGACCCAGAGTAATGTAACTGGGGACCCAGGTTCAAATCCCACCACTGCAGATGGTGAAATTTGAATTTAAAAAAAATCTGGAATTAAAAGTCTAATGGTGACCATGAAACCATTGGCGATTTGTCGTAAAAACCCATCTGGTTCACTAATGTCCTTTTAGTGAAGGAAATCTGCCGTCCTTACCTGGTCTGGCCGACATGTGACTCCAGACCCACAGCAACTCTTAACTGCTCCCTCAAGGGCAATTAGGGATGGACAATGAATGCTGGCACAGCCTGCGACGCCCATGTCCCATGAACGAATAAAAAAAAAATTAAACATCAAGTTCAGAATGTTTAAAAGACTAATGTGGTGACTCCATAGTCCTTTAATATCAAAGCATGTCACTTCAAAAATATGGGGCTGGATTCTCTGCACCCCGACGCTGAAATCCGCCCATGGAATCGGGACCGGCGCCAGTTCCCCGATTATCTGGGCTCTGAAAAGCTGAGTACGCCGCGCCGCATACCCCTGACCTGCGGCCATTGCTGGAGGCCCGCCCTGCCATTCTCCGCTCCCGACCGGCCGAAGTCCCGGCGGCGTGGATCTAACATGGTCCTGCCGGGCGGGACACTTGCTTGGTGGCTGCGGATTTAGTCCATGACCGCCATAGTCTGGGGCGGGCCGATTGAAGGGCAGTGGGGACCTTATACGGCACCAGGCTAATTTTGGGCAGGTGGTCCGGGTGGGGCACGCGGCTAATCGGGGGCACTATTTGGGAGGTCCAGCTCCGCGGTTTGAGTCCGTCATGGAGCACGGCGCGGTCACTGGAGGCCGCCGGCATGCGCAGCCTCTGACCTGGAAGCGCGGGAGCCCGTATCTGCAGCAAAAGCTGCGAGCTTCCCGACGGGTCACTGCTAGCCCCCTGCAGGGCTAGGAATATGTGGCCCTTTTACACCAGTTTTTCTGTCGTGAAAGGCCACAGTTTTTACGACGGCGTGGGGACATAGCCCCAAAAACGGAGAATCCAGCCCATGAATTCTAGTTTTATTTAATGACTTTGTTTCGCCTAATGGGACTGGCTGCGGTATTTTTAATGCAGGAATCGGCTGTATTCTCACTCAAACAAGGAAGGAGCTACACTTGAGAGTAAAAACAATTCATAATAATTCTAGCTGAATAATAAAGTGGGATCTTAATGTTGGGTTGTGACATCCATTATTTTGTTTTTCTTTGTTGTCCTCTCCTGGTGTGCTGACTTATTGGGTTATGGTTCCAGGGATGTTGCAGGCCTAAGTAACCAATTTTCATATCCGTGTCTTGACAATCATGTGGACAGGATTTTCGTCTTTCGTCTTTTGGCCGCTGTCCTAACATCTAATAATCTTTATTATTGTCACAAGTAGGCTTACATTAACATTGCAATGAAGTTACTGTGATAAGCCCCTAGTTGCCACATTCCGTCGCCTGTTCGGGTACACTGTGGGAGAACTCAGAATGTCCAATGCACCTAACAGTCTTTCGGGAAACCGGAGCACCCGGAAAAAACCCATGCATTCACAGGTAGAACGTGTAGACTCCACACAGACCGGAAGCCAAGCCAGGAATCGAACCCGGGACCCTGGCGCAGTGAAGCAACAGTGCTAACCACTGTGTTACCGTGGTGCCCAATGCACACTTTCAGAGGAATAATGGGGAGTGGAGAAACTGTTTGCTCCCGCACCATGATCCATGGACCTGAGGTCAAGTACACATGCACTGCCTGACTAATTGAGACTAGTCAATTCAGAGTAAACTGAACATCAAACCTTCATGAACACTTTGCGTGATGCACTTGCCAAGTGAATGATTCAGGAAGTTTAATACGTTTTCAGTTTGAATGAATTTTAAGAATTAGAACAAATGGCTAAAACAGATTATTTGAAGCCCATCTACAATAATCTACATGAAGGAGGTGATGGTGTGGTGATATTGTCACTGGACTAGTAATCCAGAGACCGAGAGTAATGCACTGGGGTCCCAGGTTCAAATCCCACCACTGCAGATGGTGAAATTTGAATTCAGTAAAAATCTGGAATTAAATGAAACCATTGACGTATAAACCCATCTGGTTCACTAATGTCCTTTAGGGAAGGAAATCTGCTGTCCTTATCCGGTCTGGCCTACATGTGATCCAGATCCACAGCAATGTGGTTGACTAACTGCCCCCTCGAGGGCAATTAGGGATGGGCAAGAAATGCTGGCACAGCCTGCGACGCCCACGTCTCATGAATGAGTAAAAAAAAAAGTCCTGTAAGCTTGATTTGGCACAGACATCTTGTGTTTCCAATTTATTTTTCTTAGATGCTGGCCTTTCCATGGTGGTATTTGCTTTCTCGCAAGAAGATCTATTGAATCGTTTAATGATTTATGGGAAAGCAGGCATTGTTGACTCAGTGTGTCATCTCAATCATTGGAATCGATGTTCAATTCCCATCCATGCATTAGAGGTAAGGGTTTTTATGAAGTTAAAAGCTTGTATTGTTAAGACATTTTTTGCTAAACTCTTCTGTAAAGGTATTTTTGGGCACTGTTTGGAATGCAAATACAACATTGGATTTATATAGTGCCTTTAGTCTAATAAAAATCAAGCATATCACTTGCTTCACGGAAATGTTAGTGACAAATTTTGATATTGAAGCATGGAAAGAGATGTTTGGGCAGATGAGACAAAACTTGTGCAAGAAGATAATTTAAAGGAGCATCTTAAAGGAGGAGAGAAAGGTAAAGAGATGGATGTTGTAGCAGGGAGTCAGGCAGACGAAGGCACAGCCGCTGGTGGTAGAGTGAAGAAAATTTAGGGTGCGTGAGGCAAGCTGGTTGTTGAGATGGAGGGCGTTCTTGTTGGGAAAGAGTAAGGCGAAGGAGGGATTTGAAAACCAGAATGAGAATGTTAAAGTTGAAGTATTTGTCGAACTGGGAGTCCGTGCAGGTCAGCGAGCACAAGGCTGATGAGTGAAGAGGACTTGGTGCAATTTTGGGACAAGCAGCAGAGTTTTGAATGAGCTCAGGTTTACGTAGAGTGTTATTGCGCTTGTAGGTCCGTGACAGTTGGAGCTTGAAGGAAATTATCAGTTCCTCCAGCCCCTATAGTTCTCACCGGAGTTCTCTGCCTTGCTGCTTTCTTTCTTTTTTCTTTTTTTATTCTCCTCGGTTTCCACATTTTCATCAAATACACAACGAAAGATAACCAACAATAACAAATACAATAGCATCCCCTTCAGCATCCAAACCCAAACATCACCCCTACATCCCAAATACAACAGAACAAAAAAGACCAAAAGAGAATCAACGATCATCCCAAACACAGTAAACAATGTACTCGACCCCCCCCCCATCCCATACACAGTAAACAATGTACTCGACCCCCCCCATCCCATACACAGTAAACAATGTACTCGACCCCCCCCCATCCCATACACAGTAAACAATGTACTCGTCCCCCTCCCATCTCATACACAGTAAACAATGTACCCTATCCCCCTCCCATCCCATACACAGTAAACAATGTACTCGACCCCCCTCCCATCCCATACACAGTAAACCATGGACTCGACCCCCCTCCCATCTCATACACAGTAAACAATGTACTCGACCCCCCCCATCCCATACACAGTAAACAATGTACTCGACCCCCCTCCATCCCATATACAGTAAACAATGTACTCAACCCCCCCATCACATACACAGTAAACAATGTACCCTATCCCCCTCCCATCCCATACACAGTAAACAATGTACTCGACCCCCCATCCCATACACAGTAAACAATGTACTCGACCCCCCCCATCCCATACACAGTAAACAATGTACTCGACCCCCCTCCCATCTCATACACAGTAAACAATGTACCCTATCCCCCCTCCCATCCCATACACAGTAAACAATGTACCCTATCCCCCTCCCATCCCATACACAGTAAACAATGTACTCTACCCCCTCCCATCCCATACACAGTAAACAATGTACTCGACCCCCCCCTCCCATCCCATACACAGTAAACCATGGACTCGACCCCCCTCCCATCTCATACACAGTAAACAATGTACTCGACCCCCCCATCCCATACACCGTAAACAATGTACTCGGCCCCCCCATCCATACACAGTAAACAATGTACCCTATCCCCCTCCCATCCCATACACAGTAAACAATGTACTCGACCCCCCCTCCCATCCCATACACAGTAAACAATGTAGTCGACCCCCTCCCCCATCCCATACACAGTAAACTATGTACTCGACCCCCCCATCCCATACACAGTAAACAATGTACTCGACCCCCCTCCCATCTCATACACAGTAAACAATGTACCCTATCCCCCCTCCCATCCCATACACAGTAAACAATGTACCCTATCCCCCTCCCATCCCATACACAGTAAACAATGTACTCTCCCCCCTCCCATCCCATACACAGTAAACCATGGACTCGACCCCCCTCCCATCTCATACACAGTAAACAATGTACTCGACCCCCCCATCCCATACACCGTAAACAATGTACTCGGGCCCCCCATCCCATACACAATAAACAATGTACCCTATCCCCCTCCCATCCCATACACAGTAAACAATGTACTCGACCCCCCTCCCATCCCGTACACAGTAAACAATGTAGTCGACCCCCTCCCCCATCCCATGCACAGTAAACTATGTACTCAACCCCCCATCCCATACACAGTAAACAATATACTCGACCCCCCTCCCATCCCATACACAGTAAACAATGTACTCGACCCCCCCCCCCCATCCCATACACAGTAAACAATGTACTCGACCCCCCCCCTCCCCTACCATACACAGTAAACAATGTACTCGACCCCCCCATCCCAAACACAGTGAACAATGTACTCGACGCCCCCCCATCCCATACACAGTAAACCATGTACTCGACCCCCCTCCCATCTCATACACAGTAAACCATGTACTCGACCCCCCTCCCATCTCATACACAGTAAACAATGTACCCTATCCCCCTCCCATCCCATACACAGTAAACAATGTACTCGACCCCCCTCCCATCCCATACACAGTAAACAATGAAGTCGACCCCCCCCCATCCCATACACAGTAAACTATGTACTCGACCCCCCCCATCCCATACACAGTAAACAATATACTCGACCCCCCTCCCATCTCATACACAGTAAACAATGTACCCTATCCCCCCTCCCATCCCATACACAGTAAACAATGTACCCTATCCCCCTCCCATCCCATACACAGTAAACAATGTACTCGACCCCCCTCCCCTACCATACACAGTAAACAATGTACTCGACCCCCCCATCCCATACACAGTAAACAATGTACTCAACCCCCCCCATCCCAAACACAGTAAACAATGTACTCGACACCCCCCCATCCCAAACACAGTAAACAATGTACACGACCCCCTTCCCATCCCATACATAGTAAACAATGTACTCGACACCCCCCCATCCCAAACACAGTAAACAATGTACTCTACCCCCCATCCCATACACAGTAAACTATGTACTCTACCCCCCTCCCATCCCAAACACAGTAAACAATGTACTCTACCCCCCTCCCATCCCATACACAGTAAACAATGTACTCTACCCACCTCCCATCCCATACACAGTAAACAATGTACTCGACCCCCCTCCCATCTCATACACAGTAAACAATGCACTCGACCTCCCTCCCATCCCATACACAGTAAACAATGTACTCTACCCCCATCCCATACACAGTAAACAATGTACTCGACCCCCCTCCCATCCCATACACAGTAAACAATGTACTCGACCCCCCTCCCATCCCATACACCGTACAAAATGTACTCGACCCCCCCCATCCCATACACAGTAAACAATGTACTCGACCCCCCTCCCATCCCATACACAGTAAACAATGTACTCGACCCCCCTCCCCTCCCATCCCATACACAGTAAACAATGTACTCGACCCCCCTCCCCTCCCATCCCATACACAGTAAACAATGTACTCGACCCCCCCTCCCCTCCCATCCCATACACAGTAAACAATGTACTCGACCCCCCTCCCCTCCCATCCCATACACAGTAAACAATGTACTCGACCCCCCTCCCATCCCATACACAGTAAACAATGTACTCGACCCCCCCATCCCATACACAGTAAACAATGTACTCTACCCCCCCCATCCCATACACAGTAAACAATGTACTCTACCCACCTCCCATCCCATACATAGTAAACAATGTACTCGCGCCCCCCCCTCCCATCCCATACACAGTAAACAATGTACTCTACCCACCTCCCATCCCATACACAGTAAACAATGTACTCAACCCCCCTCCCCACCCATCCCATACACAGTAAACAATGTACTCGACCCCCCCTCCCCTCCCATCCCATACACAGTAAACAATGTACTCGACCCCCCTCCCATCCCATACACAGTAAACAATGTACTCAACCCCCCCATCCCATACACAGTAAACAATGTACTCGACCCCCCTCCCATCCCATACACAGTAAACAATGTACTCAACCCCCCCATCCCATACACAGTAAACAATGTACTCGACACCCCCATCCCATACACAGTAAACAATGTACTCAACCTCCCCATCCCATACACAGTAAACAATGCACTCGACCCCCCCATCCCATACACAGTAAACAATGTACTCGACCCCCCCATCCTATACACAGTAAACAATGTACTCTACCCCCCTCCCATCCCATACACAGTAAACAATGTACTCGACCCCCCCATCCCATACACAGTAAACAATGTACTCGACACCCCTCCCATCCCATACACAATAAACAATGTACTCGACCCCCCATCCCATACACAGTAAACAATGCACTCGACCCCCCTCCCATCCTATATACCGTAAACAATGTACTCGCCCCCCCCCCCTCCCATCCCATACACAGTAAACAATGTACTCGACCCCCCTCCCATCCTATACACAGTAAACAATGTACTCTCCCCCCCCCCATCCCATACACAGTAAACAATGTTCTCGACCCCCCTCCCATCCCATACACAGTAAACAATGTACTCGACCCCCCTCCCATCCTATACACAGTAAACAATGTACTCTCCCCCCCCCCCCATCCCATACACAGTAAACAATGTTCTCGACCCCCCTCCCATCCCATACACAGTAAACAATGTACTCGACCCCCCCCTCCCATCCCATACACAGTAAACAATGTACTCGACACCCCTCCCATCCCATACACAATAAACAATGTACTCGACCCCCCCATCCCATACACAGTAAACAATGTACTCGACACCCCTCCCATCCCATACACAATAAACAATGTACTCGACCCCCCATCCCATACACAGTAAACAATGCACTCGACCCCCCTCCCATCCTATATACCGTAAACAATGTACTCGCCCCCCCCCTCCCATCCCATACACAGTAAACAATGTACTCGACCCCCCTCCCATCCTATACACAGTAAACAATGTACTCTCCCCCCCCCCATCCCATACACAGTAAACAATGTTCTCGACCCCCCTCCCATCCCATACACAGTAAACAATGTACTCGACCCCCCTCCCATCCTATACACAGTAAACAATGTACTCTCCCCCCCCCCCCATCCCATACACAGTAAACAATGTTCTCGACCCCCCTCCCATCCCATACACAGTAAACAATGTACTCGACCCCCCCCCCTCCCATCCCATACACAGTAAACAATGTACTCGACACCCCTCCCATCCCATACACAATAAACAATGTACTCGACCCCCCATACCATACACAGTAAACAATGCACTCGACCCCCCTCCCATCCTATATACCGTAAACAATGTACTCGACCCCCCTCCCATCCTATACACAGTAAACAATGTACTCGCCCCCCCCCATCCCATACACAGTAAACAATGTTCTCGACCCCCCTCCCATCCCATACACAGTAAACAATGTACTCGACCCCCCCCCCCCCATGTTCGATGGCATCCAATTCTTGAAAGTGCATGATGCCCACGAATTGTAGAACCCCTTCACTCTTACCCCTCAGCTCAAACTTTACCTTCTCGATAGTCAGAAATTCCAGTCGATCCCCCTGCCAAGCCGAGGCACAGGGCGGAGAAGCTGACCTCCACCCCAGCAGGACCCGCCTCTGGGCAATCAGCGAGGAGAAGGCTAAAACATCTGCCCCCCCCCCCCATCCGCCTACAGCCCAGGCCATCCCAACACCCTGGAAATGGCTCCTCGGGGCCCTGGTTCGAAACTCGCATGTACCACACATGACTTAAAGACCTCCCTCCAATACCCTTCCAATGTCGGGCCGTGCTGTTTTCAAAAGCCATTTGGACTATGATTTGTCTCCAAGTAAATGAATACTTGGAGTGGTGTAGCGACAACAATCAATCCCTCAATGCCAGCAAAACTAAAGAGTTGGTCATTGACGTGAGAAAGCAAAGTACTGTACGCACCCCTGTTCAGCATCAATGGGACTGAGGTGGAGATGGTTAGCAGTTTCAAATTCCTAGGGGTGCACATCACCAAAAATCTGTCCTGGTCCACCCACATCGACACTACCACCAAGAAAGCACAACAGTGCCTATACTTCCTCAGGAAACTAAGGAAATTCGGCATGTCCACATTAACCCGTACCAACTTTTACAGATGCACCATAGAAAACATCCTATCTGGCTGCATCACAGCCTGGTATGGCAACTGCTCAGCCCAAGACTGTAAAAAAAACTTCAAAGAGTCATGAACACCGCCCAGTCCATCACACGAACCTGCCTCCCATCCATGGACTCCGTCTACACCTCCCGCTGCTTGGGGAATGCGGGCAGTATAATCAAAGACCCCTCCCTCCCGGCTTACTCACTCTTCCAACTTCTTCCATCGGTCAGGAGATACAAAAGTCTGAGAACACGCACGAACAGACTCAAAAACAGGTTCTTCCCCACTGTTACCAGACTCCTAAACGATCCTCTTATGGACTGACCTCATTAACACTACATCCCCTGCATGCTTCATCCGATGCCGGTGTTATCTAGTAACATTGTGGACCTTGTGTTGCCCTATTATGTATTTTCTTTTCTTTTCATGTACTTAATGATCTGTTGAGCTGCTCGCAGAAAAATACTTTTCACTGTACCTTGGTACACATGACAATAAACAAATCCAATGAATAAAAGGATAATTGGGAATAGTTTGGGGGTGGGTTAGGAAGGAGGTCTGGGTACCTGACATTTTTATGTGGGGGGGGGGGAGCAATTCCTCTCTCCTGTTGTTGCTTGAAGCCTCTCGTCTTGAAAGGATTTATCACATTCTCACCAGATTATAGAAGAAAGTTGAGCATTTGTGAACCAGTCACATCTGCAAACACTGTGTAATAACTTATTAATTTTGCTGGATTTTCATGAAACCTGTTGAGTGACATGGTGATTTTATTTTTACATTGCATTGGATTTGCACCGGGCTAATTACATACATTCCTCTTGTGCAGTTCTGCCTGTTGATCAAAACTAGTCATCCTGGGAATTGTCTATTGTGGTATCTTGATTATTATGTGTCTCTTTTGGAGGTAGAAGCTGACATGTTGTCTGGGAACTGTGGCACCCATTGTAACTGAGCCAATAAAGTGAAGTAGCGATGAACTCGAGAAATATTCATATACATGTGGTGGCATTAATGTGTTTTATTTGGTAAAGGTCTGCTATATTTAGAGAAATAAATTTGATTTACAGTGGTGGCTTCAGACACTTTAGACCTTTCTGACCTTTAGCTTGCTTTTGCTTTCTTTGGAGGGGATTAAAACTGCTGGAATGTGATCCGATACCTCCTTATCCATGACTTCCTGCAGTAATGGTTTTTGGTTACTTCCAGTGCTGTTGTATTTCTGCAGTACTTAAAATGTTCAAAATTCTTGTGAAGTATCCTAACTGTTAATATAATCTTTTTTTAATGCTGATTTTACTTGGATCTTTAAACTAAAGTAGTGATCTTCTCTGACCTGGCCAGATTTGTTATCACTCTTGTATGCCCATGCACAGCTACTAGACGTAAAGGTCTTGTGCCTGGGTGGGAGGGACGCTCGTATAGGTGGGAAACAATGAGAAATATATTTTTTAAAACCTCTTTTGAAAAAGACTGAGTGCAATTGTGTACTATGAGCTTGCAGCTGTGCTGAAGTTGCAATTTCATTATATGAACGTACATAGTGCAAATGATATGACTTGCTGAACTACCTGAAGCTTGTAACTGTTTCTTGACTGACAAACTAATCTTGCATTTCTGCTTAATCTCCTGTCTCTGAATTATAAGTTTTGAAAAGTCAAAGTCGAGTATGGGGACATTTGTTCTCGTGCCCTGCCAGCAATGTCTGCCAATAAAAAAAGTGTGACTGGGTTGAGGGCACGCTGCCCATTTCTTGCCTTCCAATTTTATATTCACATTTGCTTACAGGTGTCAGTTGCCTGCTGTACTTATTGGAGTTAGAACATAGAACATAAAACAGTACAGCACAGAACAGGCCCTTCGGCCCTCGATGTTGTGCCGAGCAATGATCACCCTACTCAAACCCACGTATCCACCCTATACCCGTAACCCAACAACACCTCCCCCCCCCCCCCCCCCCCCCTTACTTTTTAGGACTCTACGGGCAATTTAGCATGGCCAATCCACCTAACCCGCACATCTTTGGACTGTGGGAGGAAACCGGAGCACGCGGAGGAAACCCACGCACACACGGGGAGGACGTGCAGACTCCACACAGACAGTAACCCAGCTGGGAATCGAACCTGGGACCCTGGAGCTGTGAAGCATTTATGCTAACCACCATGCTACCGTGCTGCCCTAAGGGTTTGAGGGGGGTACTGGAAAGCTACCAAGAAATTCATGGGAACCCTGGCAGAAGCCACTGCCTTCAGAAGTGGTGAGAACGAGGAATGCACTGACCCAACTTTCTAGTTGTGTTTAGTCCATGATGCAGTCCTGCTACTGCGGGAACAACTGCAGAGCATCGCTGAAGGACTAATGCCATTGAGTTAGTAAAACAGTGAAAGCTCCTTTTCCTTTCTGGTTTTATCATGAATTTTCACACATCATTAAACTGCACACAACAGTAGGTTTTTCATTTTACAATAAAGAAACAGACTCTTGGAATTTGATCTCCTCACTATATTTATGAGCAAAGCGACCCACAATGTGGGAAGGCTATATTTCTATGGAATGGAAAGAGTAATGAGGTCATGTGGATCAAGGGTGCAACTGCTGTTACTTGGTATTAAAAAGCTATCTATGTTTAAGCTCCATTACCTTAGTATTCTGCCCCTTCCGTGACCCCTGTGAGATATTGCAACAGAAAACAAATACTTGCGTTCAAATTCTTAATTGATCGAGTAATTTTAAAACATTTAAATTGATTGGGCCTTTCTATTTTCTTGAAAAAAATGGAAAAAACGAGGTTCAGCTTATAACCAAACCTCGATTAGTCTGTTCGTTGTAGACCCGCTTTGTGGAGTATTGCAAAGTCTGGCTGAAGGATTGCAATATGACAATCCATTGCCGAATCTGAAAAAGCTCTCACTTGTGTCCTATGATCACTTTTATCGTTGCGTACGTTTGCCCCTATTTGGTGGCCATTTTTGCAAACTGGTTTTACTGTATGCTTCCAATATTCCGTAATTTGGAAATAAAAATAAAAAACACACTTGCACGCCTTCACAGTTCAGACAATCAATCACTTCCTAAATTATCCAATTTTCTGAAAAAGTCGCTCAACAAAATTAAATGTAATTCTTCTATTCTACTTGAATATGCACTGATGGGTATATTAAACATTGGAACAGAAATAGGCTATTCACAGCCTCAATCCTGCTTGTCATTAACAGATCACAACTGATCTGTACCGCAAATCTGTTTACCTAACTTTGCTCCTTATGCTTTGATATCATTGTCCTTATTGACCCCCGTCGAAAATGTTATTTGGCCCCAGGCATCCACAGACCTTTTGGGAGAGAGTATTTCAGATTTCCACTGCCCTTCTTGTGAAGAAGCACCTGGTGATTTTTGCTCCTAAATTACCAGCTCTAAGTTTGTGTACCTGTATCTTGGTTTCCCTCACCAGCTGCTCTGAACATGCTTCTTTCCTGAGATAATTAATGAAGAGCAACTTGCATTTTATGTACCGCCAGAGGTTAATCATGAAGGCCCTGCCTTCTCAACCCTGCACCTCGCTTGAGGTGTGGTGATCCTCCGATTAATTCACCACCACAGTCAGCTCTCCCCCTCAAAAGCGAAAGCATCCTATGGTCATCTGGGACATCTGTATCATTCTGAGGGGGCTTGAAATGCTCAGAAGTTGTTTCCTCTTGTGGAGAAATCTCGAACTAGGGGTGGCTGTTTCAGAATAATGGGTCCACCATTTAAAATGGGGATTTCTTCTTTTAAGACCATAAGACATAGGAGTGGAAGTAAGGCCATTCGGCCCATCGAGTCCACTCCGCCATTCAATCATGGCTGATGGGCATTTCAACTCCATCTACCAGCATTCTCCCCGTAGCCCTTAATTCCTCGCGACATCAAGAATTTATCTCTGCCTTGAAGCCATTTAGCGTCCCGGCCTCCACTGCACTCCGCGGCAATGAATTCCACAGGCCCACCACTCTCTGGCTGAAGAAATGTCTCCGCATTTCTGTTCTGAATTTACCCCCTCTAATTCTAAGGCTGTGCCCACGGGTCCTCGTCTCCTCGCCTAACGGAAACAGTTTCTTTGCGTCCACCCTTTCTAAGCCATGTATTATCTTGTAAAAGAGCCATTAGTGTGTGGAATTTGCTTCCCCACAGAGCAGAGGCAGCTGGGTCACTGAATATATTCAAGGCTTAGTTAGATTTTCGATTTACAAGGGAGCCCAGGATTATGGGGATCATGCAGGAAAGTGGAGTTGAGGCCAAGATCTGATTGGCCATAGAACTTCTGAAAGGCAGAGTAGACTCGATGCGTGAATGACCCACTCCTGCGATCATTTTTTAAAAAAATGTTTTTTCCCATCCTTAAAGTTACAAAGCCAGTGCACAAAGTGGTCAGGACAAACCCTTGAACCATTTAATTCCTTGCTCCAGGAAACAATTCAAATTGAAGCTAATTCATTGTCTCCACAAAAGAGACCTACAAGCTTCAAGCTGACAAGAAACAACATTGCACCTCATCCTGGGCTTGATCTACCTGAAGCTTCTAACTGTTTCTTGACTGATGCTTAATCTTAGCCAAAAGGCCAAGAAGCAATTCTCCTGCGACTCTGCTCTTATTTCCTATGCTCACTAAAGTGTAGGAGGGAATGTGAGACTAGTAGGGTTTGGAAATATGGCCAGTCAGGAGCAGACCTCTCTTCAAACACAGACCAAGTATCAATTTTAACACACGCACACTATGGCCAACCTATTTGGAAGTCTTGTAAGCCGTCTGTCAAAACATTTCCTGAGGATGACTGTATAGTTACATTCTCCACCATGACCAAGAAACTTGCTTTAAATTCACTTTTTAAAACAAATCTTGGTAAAAATGTAAAATGGGTGTCTCAATCACAGCTGTGAACGTGCCATATAGTTTTTCATCAATTAGATTGGGGAAGGGAAGGAGAATGGTGCTTCGATGCACTCTGATGGTGACAGGAGGGGCATATTGAATGAGTTGCCAAATATTTACTTTGGCAAACGGTGTAATTAAGAATAGTTTAAAATTGATTGGTATAATGGATATCGGCAATTGTCTGTTACGCACACATTTTAATATAGAGGGCAATTGATGGAGGCAAGGAATTCCTCAGCTTCAATGCTCACAAAGAATGCACTGTTACAGGAAACATTGCTCTACGTCTTCATTTCAATGCAGGGTGGGAAGGAAACTTGTAGGATGGCAAATCGGAAGGTCGGAAATTTAAGAGGAGCAATATCAATAAAGTGGAGCAACCTAATTAATGGGAAGGTAAAGAGTTGCAAGGTTGGAAGAGAGAGCCATCAATCAGATAACGACAATCCTGACAAACCTGTTTCATGAGGGGCGGCCCAGTGGCACATACTGGCCTTTGATTTAATGGGTAGTAATTACCTGACCTGTAAAAATAATTTGTTGCACTTTAAATATCCCAGGCTGGAATCGAGAACAGACAGCTGGACATGGTTGATTTCTTCCTGAAGAGCAAAGAAAAGCTATTTTGTGCCCCAGCAGGATTTTTGGTGCAGGAACATTCTGAAGCTGTGATGACATCTTCAATGCAGTTAACAAGTAAGCAACCTGGGTCTTTTGGGTAAAATCCCACCTTCTCCGTTAAGCATGGACAAAAATTGCACTCTCTGTCTAGCTACACATGTGAAGAGTGCTGACTTAGATATGGTTTGCCGGAGCTTGTGAAACTGTACCGCAGCAAAACCAGGCCCTCGGCAGCATGAGAACACAAAACCTTGCAACCTTCCATTCCTCGATCCACGTGACCTATCATTTTACTCATTATAAAGGTTAAGGGGGGGGGGGGGGGGGGGTTGTTGGGTTACGGGTATAGGGTGGATACGTGGGTTTGAGTAGGGTGATCATTGCTCGGCACAACATTGAGGGCCGAAGGGCCTGTTCTGTGCTGTACTGTTCTATGTTCTACGTTCTATATTCAAGCTGGGAAAAGATCGTTGGACTGGATTTTGACACTAACCCGAGCTTGAGTTGTTATTGATTCTTCTAATTTTACCATCCCCATCCTGTTGATTCCTTCCCATTCCCATTGGATTGGAAAATGCTGCTAGGGATGTGGATCGCAGAATAGAAATGCTCAAGGTTTATTTTGTGACTCCGTAACAGTTAAGATGCACATTGTTTTTAAAAATATGTATATTTTTATTAGAGATTTTACAATGCATTTTATCATTGTATTTCCCACAGCCGATGTTACACATAACCAACATAACAAAAACCCAACAGGGGGGGTGGGTATGGTGGCGAACTGGTTAGCACTGCTGCCTCATGGCGCTGAGGACCTGGGTTCGATCCATGAGGACGTTGCATATTCTCCCCATGAGTGCGTGGGTCTCACCCCCACAACTCAAAAGTTGTGCAGGGTAGGAGGATTGGTCACGCTAAATTGTGCCTTAATTGGAAAAAAGAAAGAATTGGGTACTCAGAATTTAAAAAAAGAAACAGAAACCCAAGCAACCGTGACATACCTCACCCACAAAGAAAAGAGAGAGCCCCCCCAACTCCCTGGGAATTGATGTTAAAATGCTAATCCTGCCCCTCCCGTAACCACGTCTCCGTGATGGCTACTGTATCGTAATTACACATGTCAATCTCGCTTTCTTGACTACCTTGTCCATTTGTGTTGCCACTTTCAAAGATCTGTGGACCTGCACGCCCAGATCTCTGTGACTTTTTATATTAAGCCACGCATTCACCTGTGCTATTCACCTATTCCTGTACTCACTAGCATGTGGCGCTGGGCATAATCCAGAGATTACAACCCAGGAGGTTCTGCACGCCTAACTCCCTGAATTCTTGATGCAAGACCTCATCCCTCTTTCTACCTATGTCATTGGTACCAACATGTACCATGACCTCTGCCTTATCACCCTCCCCTTCAGGATGCCCTGCAGCCATTCAGTGACATCCCAGACCCTGGCACCAGGTAGCTCCATTATTTTACCCATAGTGCTTCATAAAGCAGCAGATCACCAGCATACAGGGACACCTGGGTACGATCCGACGGCCATGCTACACCTGGAAAGCAGCTCCTGGGATTTACCTGGGTCGCAACGCCTCGTGGGATTCAACGTGATCTCGTGCGATGTGAACCCTGTCCACGATGGGTGGGACCCATTTTTGCAAATCCGCATTTTAATGAGACAGTAAGCCTCACTCTAATGTGCAGGTTACAGAGGTACCTGATGCTTTGAGATTAAATCCCTTTGCCTCAGAGACCTCGGGCGAGTGCTGTTCAGGACTGGACTCTACAAAGGGCGACTAGTTGGAATGGCACTCGTGAGGATCTCCCAGGGGATTGGAAGCACCCAGCTGCATTTCCTTTGGGCAGGGTGGTGCCCTGGCACTGCTGGTGTCACCTGGGTACCCTGGCAGTGCCAGCCTGGCATCCCAGTAGTGCCACCCAGGTGCTAGCCTGGCACTGCCAAGGTGCTCAGGTGGCACTTCCAACTTGTATGGGCACTGGCAAAGTGGCAAGCTGGCATTGTTTGTGCACGCAATTTGGCCGGGGTGCCCGGCGTGTGTGTTTGGAGACCCTCCTATACTCGTTCGGGCTGGTTGGAGGGGTAGATCGGGGATTGTTTTGGGGGCCTTGGAGATTGGCACGCGATTTCTCGCGCTACAATGGGGAGTTCTGGCAAGCGGAGCTCCCCACTGTATGAAATGGGGCTACATGTGGCATCGGCTGCGAGTTCCCCCTTCAGGCCCTTCATTCAATGCATGTCGAATTGAATAACCATGTGATTCTCGGCACTGCAAACGCTGGGAAACACGCGACTAAACGTGTTCGCTATTGGATTTTGTTCCCTTTTGGGAGAATCACGCCCAGTATTTTCTACACCTCCCCTTTTTAATCCCCTTCCACTATCCAAAGCCCTCAAAGCTATAGCTAAGGGCTCAATCGTTAACGCTAATAGGAGTGAGGGCATTGGACACCCCTAACTTGTCCCCCTATTTAATTGGAAGTATCCCGAGCTCAAGGTGTTGGTACGAACACTAGGCAAGGGGGCCCTATACAGTAACCAAACCCACAAAATTAATTTTGGCCCTGTACCAAACCTCCCCAGAACTTTGAGTAGGTACTTCTACTCACCACCTATCGAATTGCCTCCGTCTCGGGGCCCACCAGATGGGGAGAGAACAATATTCAGCAGCCTCTGTATATTGGCAGACAGTTGCGAACCCTTAACAAAGCCCGTGTGATTAAGATGCATATTTAATGACATTTTTTTTCTTTGTTTATTTCTCTCTCCGTGCAGATGTGGAAGAAATTAAGCCAGCTTTAGATTTGCTGTGTTCAGCCATCAGGGTAAATGATTCCGAAACTCAGAGCAAACAGTTCTCTGAACAACTTCTGAACCTTACACTGACCTTTCTCAACAAACAAATGCAAGAGCTCCTAGAGCAGCCAGGAGGTGAGGTGCCTTGATGAAGCGATTAATTATTTTGAATAACTCTCTTGCAGTCATTTCATGCCGATTACTCAATTGGAGGAATAAAAAAATATGGTGTGGGCATTTTATGATATATTTTAATTTTTCACTGAATGTGTGTCAACATTGTTTTTTTAAAAAAGTTGCTTGCCTCCGTCCTCCCACCTCCTGCGGTATTGTATTTCCGACAGGCTCGTGCAGAACTCTGGAGCTGGTGCCACTGCCAACCCCAGGCTAGTAAAGAGAGTGACCATTGGTGGAGGGAAGCCCCTAGAAATTGGGGGAAAAAACAATCCTATAAATTTAATCCCTTTTTTATATTAACTGTTCTGCTAGATTATTAATTTAACTGATTTGAATATCTAATGCAAGCAGAATGACTAATGTCCAGTTCACTCTGAATAGATGTTGGAGCAGTTGAGTATTACCATAGAGCTTTCAGGCTCTTCTTGTCAGTAAAGTTTGAGATTTATTGAGAGCCATTCAAGCGCTGTTTTATATTGTAAGTTACTGAAGGAGATTTAGAGGTAGCCCATTTTTCGTATTTTTTCACTGCTTATTGAAACGGTAAATCATAGAATCACAGAAACTGCAGTACAGGGGTTTTTGCAGGATCTTCAATCTATTTTTCTGCTTTTTCCTTATAGGCTTTTATATGTTTTACATGCCCAATACTCCTTTGAAAGGAACAATAGGGTTATGCTTCAGTACTCATTTATGCTAAGCTATTTAAAGTTCTAACATTTGTTCTCCACATAGTGTTATCCCTTCCTTGTTCTTCTGCCGACAATCCTAAATCTATACTTTATAACTGCTTGCTGGTCAATGGAAATAATCTTCATGTACGCGATAAGGAAGGCTTTAAACCTGTGTTAGATTCCCTCCTTAACCTTCTATTTTCCAGTAAATAAGGCTCCAGTCTTTTTTTAAAATATAGAGCACCCAATTCATTTTTTCCAATGAAGGGACAATTTAGCGTGGCCGATTCACCTAGCCTGCACATCTTTGGATAGTGGGGGTGAAACCCACGCAAACACGGGGAGAATGTGCAAACTTCACATGGACAGTGACCCAGAGCCGGGATAGAAACTGGGACCTCGGTGCCGTGAGACAGCTGTGCTAACCACTGTGCCACCGTGCTGTCGACGCTTCTGTCTTTTTTGAAGTAATTTTTTCATTTGTTGTCTTTTCCTGGATAATTCGGCTGAATCTTCACGGTGCGCAGTCCATGGCTATGATATTCCTGCAAAAAGGTTGCAAAATCAACAAACATAATCACTTGTGAAACCCTTCATTTGCTCCCCTTAGGGCAAATTTCATCATCTCAATATGCAAGAGCCCAGTTAGATCCCCATCCATGCCGAGGCATAGGGTGGAGAAGCTGACCTCCACCCCAACAGAACCTGCCTACGAGCGATCAACGAGACAAAGGGTAAAACATCTGCGATTCTGGCAGGTCCGACACCCCTAATATGGCCTCCAGGGGACCTGGCTCCAAATCCACATGCAGGATCGTCGACATGCTGGTGAAAAACTACCCCCAAAATGTCTCCAGCTTTGGACAGGACCAGACACGAGCACATTATTAGCCGGGCCCCTCCCACACAGTTCCCGCGTTACCCCTACCACCTCCAACAGCAGACTCAACCGTTACTCCGTCAAATGCACCCTGTGGCTCACCTTCAACTGTATCAACTCCAGCCTTGCACACATGGTTGAGGCATTCACCCGTGGCAGCACCTCAGACCACCTTTCCTTATCCAGCGTCATCCCAAGTCCTCCTCTCACTTACTCTTGACCCCCTCCGCAGACACCTTATCTTCCTCCAAAATCCTCCCATAGATTGTCGAGACGACTCCACACTCCAACAACAAGGAGGCAAGCGCTATTGGAAAGGTTGGAAAAACCTTTCTAGCAAAGTCCTGCACCCGCATATACCGAAAACCCTCCTCATGCAGAGCCCTAACATCTCCCACAACTCCTCCAAATTTGTGAACTGCCCCTCCAAAAACAAATCCTTCCTCTCCTTCACCCCTCTATTTTCCCATCCCCGAAACCTCGCATCCATCCTTCTCGGCTCAAATCCATGGTTCCCCTGGATTGGTATCAGCCTCTACTCCTCTCCCAACCTCCTGTACCCCTCCAATTTCATGTCTTATTCATTTCTTTGGTTGGATGAATATCCACATTTCTACCGACTAGTCGTATTGATCCCATTAAACTCTCCACCTTCATTTTAAAAAGGAAGTTCAGATCGATCTTGGCAACCTATAGACAAAACTTCAGATGGACCAGCACCATTAATAGTTTTCCCCTGTCACCTGTTATATTTATTTAACCTTTTTGTTCTAATGTCTCCATTTATCTATGGAAACCCAGCTGTTGCCCCTCCTTTTAATCTTAGAATGCATTTAATTGCTACTTTATTAAACTTGTACTATATATAAATAATTCCGACATCTAGTCTTAATGTTTGCTTCCCTATCTTTACCCTGCAAGTTAATCTTGAGCTAGTTTCTCTTTCATCCCACTTGAAGCCGCTGATTTTAGTCCATTTTTGTCTGTGATGGCGTTTTAAATGTAAATTAATTAGTTTTTGTAACAATTTCCCAGGTGGAGTTCTACCGTCGGCCCACATTTATTGTTTGGCACTGAATGTTAATTGCCTATGCGATTAGTGAAGCATTTGAAGATTTCACATCCTATGTAATGTGGGTGGATGGGTCTTGATTTAAAAATATATGGTGCTTTTTCTTTTAACGCCTTTCTTTCCCACTAGAATTCACCTTTTATTTTTTTTTTAAATGTCTCCTCTGCCAATGAGTGAAGCTGCAGGGTCACGTTTATTGTCCAGTCCTAATCTCTAATTGCCCATGAGAAGGTATTGGTGTGTCACCTTGAACTGCTGCAGTTTTTGTAGGAATTCTGTTCGCATTGTGGTGTTGAGTAGAGAGTTCAAGGATTTGGGCTCAGCATTTTGACCCTCGCTCAAGTTAGGATGGTGCGTGATTCAGCTTGCTTTCCCCTGATTCTTTTTGTTGCCAAAACAAATTTATGTACCTTCAGAGTTGGACAATTACAAGCACAAATGTGTGGATTATCTCACCGGTTATATTACCAAGCTCCGGAAATTTATGAAGAAATATCCTCGCACTCCTCCAAATGAGACTGTATCGAGTGACTGTCTGGATGAAGAAAATGCATTACCAGATGATAATCAGTTTTATGGAAAGTGGAAGAATCTAAATACTGATGTAAGTACTTGGGCTGGTAACTAGTTAACTTGTGATGTATCTTGAAACTAATTGGATAGTCATAGAGGTTTACAGCATGAAAACAGGCCCTTCGGCCTAAATTGTCCAGGCGCCAATCTTTACCACTAAACTCGTTCGGGGCTGGTTTAGCACTGGGCTAAATCGCTGGCTTTGAAAGCAGACCAAGGCAGGTCAGCAGCACGGTTTAATTCCCGAATTAGCCTCCCCGAACAGGTGCCGGAATGTGGCGACTAGGGGCTTTTCACAGTAACTTCATTTGAAGCCTACTCGTGACAATAAGCGATTTTCATTTTCATTTCATTTCAATTGTCCACATTTGGCCCATAACCCTCTATACGCAGCATTCCCATGTATCTGAATGCTTTTTTTTTAATAAACATTTTATTGAGGTATTTTTTTGGGTTTGACATCAACAACAAAATAAACAATGTACGTGAATCTATGAACATAGTGCAAAAGCCTGCTTCCTCCGTAACAGGTTCCACCTTTATTAACCCCCTACTCTAAACTAAACTAACCCCCCCCCCCCCTCACAAGGCAAACTTGATTTTCTCCAAACAGAGAAAGCTAGCCATTTCCGATAGCCAGGTCTCCGACTTTGGGGGCTTTGAGTCCCTCCAAGCTAATAGTATTCTTCTCCGGGCTACCAGGGAAGCCAAGGCCAGAACGTCTGGCTCTCTCTCCTCCTGGATTCCGGGGACTTCCGACACCCCGAAAATCGCCACCTCTGGACTCAGCGCCACCCTTGTTTTTAATACCGTGGACATGACCTCTGAAAACCTCTGCCAAAATCCCCTAAGCTTCGGACATGCCCAGAACATGTGGGCATGGTTTGCTGTCCCTCGCGCACACTTTGCACACGCATCTTCTACCCCAAAGAACCTGCTCATCCGGGCCATTGTCAAGTGGGCCCGGTGAACGACCTTGAACTGTATCAGGCTGAGCCTGGCATATGTTGCGGATGCGTTGACTCTACTCAACGGGTCCGCCCATAGACCATCCTCTATCTCTTCTCCCAACTCCCCTTCCCACTTGTGCTTCAACTCCTCAGTCTGCGTCTCCTCTGACCCTGTAAGTTCCTTGCAAATGTCAGAGACCCTCCATTCTCCCACCCATTCTCTGGAAACCACCCTGTCCTGTATCCCCCTCTGTGGTAGGAGCAGGAAGGTTGAAAACCTGCCTACGTAAGAAATCCCGCACCTGCAGGTACCTGAATTTGTTTCCCCTCGCCAAATCAAATTTATCCTCCCATCTCCCTCATGCTAGGAAAGCTCCCCTCTATAAACATATCCCCCATCATCTCAATCCTGCTCTCTGTCATCTCCGAAGCCCCCCCCCCGTCCATCCTTCCCGGGGTAAACCGGTGTTTATTACAGATTGGAGACCAAACCGATGCTCCCACATGTCGTCTCCATTTCCCCCAGACTCTCAGGGCCGCCACCACCACAGAATGGTGGAGTACCATGCCGGCAGGAACGGCAGAGGCGCCTTTATCAACGCCCCAAAGCTGGTGCCCTTGCATGAAGCCACCTCCATACGTACCCATGCCGCCCCTCCCCCCACCACCCACTTTGTGATCATGGCTATATTCGCCAATACAGTTGCTGATGTTTGGCAGCGCCAGCCGTCTGAGTGCTTTTTAAAAATTGTACCCGTCTCTACCACTACCTCTGGCAGCTCATTCCAGACACCTCTGTCTGAAAAAATTGCCCATCTGGACCCTTTGTATCTCCCCCCTCTTACCTTAAACCTATGCCCTCTAGTTTTAGACTCCCCTACCTCTGGGAAAAGATGTTGACTATATCTTATCTATGATGTGGAGAGGGTGACGTTGGACCGGGGTGAGCACAGTAAGAAGTCTTAAAATGAAAAAAATGAAACGAAAATCGCTTATTGTCGCAAGTAGGCTTCAAATGAAGTTACTGTGAAAAGCCTCTAGTCGCTACATTCCGGTGCCTGTTCGGGGAGGCTGGTATGGGAATTGAACCGCGCTGCTGGCCTGCCTGGGTCTGCTTTAAAACCCAGCTATTTAGCCCTGTGCTAAACCAGCCCCTCGTTTACAACACCAGATTAAAATCCAACAGGTTTGTTTCAAATCACTAGCTCTCGGAACACTGCTCCTTCCTCAGGTGAATGACAAGTAAATTCCAGAAACATCTATATAGACAAAGTCAAAGATGCATGACAATGCTTTGAATGCGAGAATTTGCAGATATTTAAGTCTTTACAGATCCCGAGAGAGGGGTAATCCCAGGTTAAAGAGGTGTGAATTGTCTCAAACCAGGACAGTTGGTAGGATTTTGCAAGGCAGGCCAGATGGTGGGGGGGTGAATGATCAAGTTTACAGCACAAGAAAAGGCTATTGCACCTATCATCTGACCGTATCAACATTATCCTCCTATTGTGCTCTTCCTCATCCCCCTTTTAAAATGCTTCGATGTTATTCACCTCTATTACTCCTTTTGGTAGTGATTTCCATATTCTCACCCGGCTCAGGTTAAAGATAGTTCGCCTAAATTCTCTGTTAGGGTTAATGCTATTTATCTTATTTATGACCCCTAGTTTTGCATTCCCCTTCAAGTGACACATTTTCTCTGTCGTATTTAGAAATATGAGGAGGAAAATCTTAAAATGATGTATTTTTTGCATAAACTGTAATGTCATCATATTGGCATTCGGCAAAGTGGATAATTAATTTTGCTGGTGGTGCCTTATTTTCCAGCTTTAGTGAGTAGAGAAGCAAACCACTTGGTAGTCTGAAGATGCAGCACCTTACTGAACTCTATCATCAGGCCATTGTTGATTCCTTTGCGCTGAACGGTACAAAATTGTCACCCCGACCTCACTAACTTTTGTTCCTTAGCCCATATATCCCAAAGGTGGGATTTATACTTGTTAAATTAAGTAGTTTGTGAAAATAAATCCTTCACTAATGACTGCAGTGCAGATTGAACCTGGTTAGTGACTCCAAAGCTTATACTTCCTTCCAGGGGCTAACCCGATTATTTTAAGTGCATTAATAATGTACGTATTTAAGAAATATCGATGGGAAAATCTCACATTTAGTGTTCAAAATTTTCCACCAAGGATATATATTTTTTTAAATTTGAAATTCTCTTGGTTTAATCTTTGTAGGAAATTGTTCGTGATGCCATACTAAATAATCAGATTCCCCGAGCTCAGGGCTACTTCACAGCCCAGCAGAAACCTATGAAGAATCTGAACGTACTCATGCAAGCCGGATTAAACCTAACGTACGATTGTCTTTTACAAAAGGACCTGCAGGAGGCTAGGCAACTTCTTAAAAACATGGTAAGTAATGAAATGCTGTCCAGAAATCATGGGACTGTTTATCCAGTTCTGTTGTATAGTTAACTATTTTACATGGTATCAAATTGGAGGATGATATTTTTCAGAACAATAGTATTATTTCTCTTTGATATTAGGGATTTGATGTGAAGAGACAATTGCACCGTATTTGTTGCTACACAGATGATCGAGATCTTCGGGATTTCCTGGTAAGAAATTGAGTGAGCATCTTTAGGCTGTTTGGTGAAATGAAAAGTTTCGATAAGGTATGTTTTAGGCAAAGAAGCGATAATGTGTGTCAGGGCAACAGTGTGTGGCTTCAGTAGCAGAATGCAGGGTAAGTTTTCTTTTTCCTCCCTTTACTGAAGGATGCTGAGTCATGCAGAGATGCAATTCGACAAGCTCGTAACCCTCCAGTGCTTCAACCCACTACTGACCGTTTATTCTTGTTTGAGCCTAAACAGAGACACGCATGTGTGACTGACCACACACACATACACACCTCCATTTAACATGTTTAGGCAAGAAACCACGACGGGCTCAGACTACTTTAATTTCTCTTTCTATTTGAATTAAGTGGATGATAATTCGATACACTGCAGCAATTTAGAATACACATTAAAACATCTGGAATTTAGTACAACTGGTAGTATTTCAGCTCTTTTCTGTCTCGTTGCCCCTCAAAAAAAATGCGTTAACTATTTCAAGCTGAATATTTCTCTTGTAAATCCCTGATCAAGGGAGATTTTCGCTTGTTGAATGTGAAAGCTGGTACAGATTGAGAAGGAAAGTTGTAGAAAATTTTGTTTGATTACATCATTTGGCATTATATTCATGTACACTGTTTAATGCTGTGATGATTGACCTCCGATTCCATCATTAACAAAAGGACACATGGAAAAAATATCTTGTATGCCCAGTAAAATCAGGATATTTGGATTGTTTTGTTTTAGGCTGTTGCTTTAAATGTTATCCGTCTCGTTTGCTAACTGGAACAATGGAGTTTTAATGGAAGAATTCCATGCAGAATGTTCCACCTTGTTTGGCAGGAAAGAATCATAGAATTTACAGTGCAGAAGGAGGCCATTTGGCCCATTGAGTCTGCACTGGCCTTTGGAAAGGGCACCCCACTTAAGCCCACACCTCCACCCTATCCCAGTAACCCCACCTAACCGTTTTGGGCACTAAGGGACAATTTAGCATGGCCAATCCACCTAACCCGCACATTTTTGGACTGTGGGAGGAAACCAGAGCACCCGGAGGAAACCCACGCACACACGGGGAGAGTGTGCAGACTCCGCACAGACAGTGACCCAAGCCGGGAATCGAACCTGGGACCCTGGAGCTGTGAAGCAACTATGCTAACCATTGTGCTATTGTGCTGCCCACGGAGTTCGGCTCCAGTTTCAGAAATTCTTAAATGGTGTGCTTCTTTTTGTGCCACAATTTTTGGATCTCTGTAAAAGGTTTCTAGTTACTCCTCCACATGTACCCCAGTTAATAGTCAGAAACATGACCATTTAATGGAGGCTGTATGGTCTTCCTGAAGTGAAGGTGTAACCAGGTTTTTCTGAATCAGCCTTCATTCTTCATGTGTTTTGTTTTTTGCTATACTTTTAATCCTTTCCATTTTCCACCTATCCAAATATTTGTGGTTGTTCTTGGCTAATGACTGACTAAATTGGCAGTGGCTTATTGATTTCCATCTGCAGTTCCGTTAGAAACTCTGATTGCTAACATGCAGTTAATTTTCCTGACATCCTTTTCTTTGAAAAAAAAAGCTGAGCTACTCACTCTTATCAAGCTTGGCGACGTTGGATATGTGCATAAAGTAAGAACATTATGTTCACTGTTCTCTGGTTAAATGTCATCAGTTTACCTTGATACATCTTACAGGTCAAGGAGACAAATTATCTTGAAAGAACTTGCATTTCCATAGCGTCTTTTACAACCTTGGGATACCCTGAAGTGCTTTACTGACTATAAAATACTTATTAAAAAAAAATAATTCAAGAGAATGGGGGCTTATTAATGGCTTGGCGAACAATCATTGCCCATTCCTAATTGCCCTTGAGAAGGTGATGTTGAGCTGCCTTCAGTGACGAATCCACAACCTTCTGTGGTAGTGAACCTGTGGAGTTCTCCACCACAGAAGGCTGTGGAGACCTAGTCACTGAATATATTTAAGAAGGAAATAGCTTTCTAGACTGTACAGGCATCAAAGGGTATGGGGAGAGCGTGGGAGTGTTGAGTTACGGGATCAACCGTGATCATATTGAGTGACAGAAAAGGCTCAAAGGGCCGAATGGCTGACTTCTACTTATATTTTCGATGCTTCCACGTTTCTATTCCCTGAACTCCTGTAGTCCATGTGGTGTAGATACACCCATTGTACTATTAGGAAGGGAGTTGCAGGATTTTGATCTAGCGACAGGGAAGTAACTTTAATATATATCCAAGGCAGTTTGTTGTGGCCTGGAAGGGGAACTTCCAGATGGTGTTCCGCTGGTGTTTGCTGCCTTGTCCTCCTTGAGGTATGAAAGTCGTCGAAGTCTCTGAGGACTATAGGCTGCTCTCCCTTTTTGAGAGAAAGCTGGCTGGTGGTGATTTGCCCTGAGGGTCACCACGCCTCAGGTGAGGGGTAAGGTTGAAAAGGCAGGGCCTTCATGGATAGCCCCAGCCGGTATGGAAATCGAACCCGTGCTGTTGGCGTCGCTCTGCATCACAAATCAGCCATCCAACAGATGAGCTATTGTAATATAAACAACACACAGTTGCCAGTTCTCACACCACAAGCTGTCATGAACTGCAGTGAGACAATGATCGGATAAGTCATTTTAGTAATATTGGCTGAGGACTAAAATATCAAGCAGGACACTGGGGAGAACCCTGCCTCTCTCCTTTGGAATTCACCTCTAGAGTGCAAACTGGGCCTCAGTTTAACATTAATCTGAAAGGCTGTCGCAGTGTAATTCTGAGGGAGCGTTGCATTGTCAGCCTAGATTTTGTGCTCAAATCTAAACCTGCTTCATGAAAATAGACTGATGCTTATTCAACTATGAATTGGCTTGTCCTCCAGGATTGGAGAAAGAGCAATTGTGTTTTTAATAACGTTATACTGCCTTTTTAGAAAAAAATGACCACGATTGAAATAGATTGATTACCCTTTCTCCTCAGATTTTCCTGAGCTACTTGTGTGATTGTAATAAAAGACGAGAAACCTGATCAATGCTGTGAATCTTAGATTGAACGAATGCTGAAGACATTTGTATACAATTTCTCCCTCCTCAATCTTAATGCATTAACCTTTTTCAAATAAAGAATATTAACACACATACTAATTTAGTACAGAACTTGATACATTAACCTTTGGTGCAATAACTCATGCTAACTTGGAGGCTCTCATTTTCAAAGTGTTGAACTTTGTAATCCAGGTTTGATGTGGCACCACAATTTCACTTCATGTTGCATCAAACAGAAGCGGTTCAAGTTACCGTCTTCTATCTAGAGAGTCACTTGTCTGGAGTCAGCTCATGGTCCAACTCCAGGTTTGTATTACAAGCTTGTAAGTGAAGGGTGTTCATTGATCTTGTTAACTGTGTTTGCTCTCGTCACAAATGCATTCTCTGAAAAGTGCATCTTCAAGAATGTGTTATTGAAAAGTCAGAACAAAAAAATGTAATCATAAATCCTATTAGTTTTTCTATAAGTTTGTGAGGATCTGATTGTTTCCCTCTCTGGACCACACAGTTCCTGGGTTTCCATCGATGTTGCCCAGAACTGACTCTGTGATGCACGTAATTACTCTTGTCCCCTTTCCGAAACAACACAGCTTCTTGGAATGCGCTTGAATGAGGCAGTCTCCCCATCAGCGCCTGTTTTATATATTTTATAAAAGTCAAAGATTTGTGTGGGTGGTGTAATGTAATGCCACAATGAGGAGTCTGCCTCTTTCAAGTTGGTTCCAAGAATTTTCCCAGTTCAGTTATGCACCATGTTTATTCAAATCAGCTTTATAATGCTCACCAATTTATAGAATTAGTTTGCAGCTGCTTTCGGGAAGACAAGACTAGGTACTTTGGAAGGACTCCAAAGGGATAGAAGATAAGCCGCAGTCTAAACAAATCAATGTGGTTCAATTTAGAAATGTGTAAATAATCAAAAGTGGCCACATTTAATAAATAAATAACTTGTTTTCACTGTCTTGGTCGAAAATAGAATCATTTCCAGAAAAGGCCTTTTCCTCCCTGCATCTCCCGCTCCCCCATTGGTGCTTTAGATGAAGTACAAAGAACAAAGAAAATTACAGCACAGGAACAGGCACTTCGGCCCTCCCAGCCTGCGCCGATCCAGATCCTCTATCTAAACCTGTCTCCTATTTTCCAAGGTTTACTTCCCTCTGTTCCCGCCCATTCGTATATCTGTCTAGATGCTTCTTAAATGATGCTATCGTACCCGCCTCTACCACCTCCGCTGGTAAAGCGTTCCAGGCACCCACCACCCTCTGCGTAAAAAAAATTTCCAGGCACATCTCCCTTAAACTTTCCCCCTCTCACCTTGAAATCGTGACCCCTTGTAACTGACACCCCCACTCTTGGGAAAAGCTTGTTGCTATCCACCCTGTCCATACCGCTCATAATTTTGTAGACCTCAATCAGGTCCCCCCGCAACCTCCGTCTTTCCAACGAAAACAATCCTAATCTACTCAACCTTTCTTCATAGCTAGCACCCGCCATACCAGGTAACATCCTGGTGAACCTCCTCTGCACCCTCTCCAAGGCATCCACATCCTTCTGGTAATGTGGCGACCAGAACTGCATGCAGTATTCCAAATGTGGCCAAACCAAAGTCCTATACAACTGTAACATGACCTGCCAACTCTTGTACTCAATACCCTGTCCGATGAAGGCAAGCATGCTGTATGCCTTCTTGACCACTCTATCGACCTGTGTTGCCACCTTCAGGGTACAATGGACCTGAACTCCCAGATCTCTCTGCACATCAATTTTCCCCAAGACCCTTCCATTGACCATATAGTCCGCTCTTGAATTTGATCTTCCAAAATGCATCACCTCGCATTTCCCTGGATTGAACTCCATCTGCCATTTCTCTGCCCAAATCTCCAATCTATCTATATTTTGTTGTATTCTCTGACAGTCCTCCTCGCTATCTGCAACTCCACCAATCTTAGTATCATCTGCAAACTTGCTAATCAGACCACCTATACCTTCCTCCAGGTCATTTATGTAGATCACAAACAACAGTGGTCCGAGCACGGATCCCTGTGGAACACCACTAGTCACCCTTCTCCATTTTGAGACACTCCCACCACTATTCTCTGTCTCCTGTTGCCCAGCCAGTTCTTTATCCATCTGACTGGTACACCCTGAACCCCATACGACTTCACTTTTTCCATCAACCTGCCATGGGAAACCTTATCAAACGCCTTACTAAAGTCCATGTATACGACATCTACAGCCCTTCCCTCATCAATTAACTTTGTCACTTCCTCAAAGAATTCTATTCGGTTTGTAAGACATGACCTTCCCTGCACAAAACCATGCTGTCTATCACTGATAAGTCTATTTTCTTCCAGATGTGAATAGATCCTATCCCTCAGTATCTTCTCCAACAGTTTGCCTACCACTGACGTCAAGCTCACAGGTCTATAATTCCCTGGATTATCCCTGCTACCCTTAAACAAAGGGACAACATTAGCAATTCTCCAGTCCTCCGGGACCTCACCCGTGCTCAAGGATGCTGCAAAGATATCTGTTAAGGCCCCAGCTATTTTGACCCTCACTTCCCTCAGTAACCTGGGATAGATCCCATCCGGTCCTGGGGACTTGTCCACCTTAATGTCTTTTAGAATACCCAAAACTTCCCCCTTCCGTATGACAACTTGACCGAGAGTATTTAAACATCCATCCCTAGCCTCAACATCCGTCTTGTCCCTCTCCTTTGTGAATACCGATGCAAAGTACTCATTAAGAATCTCACCCATTTCCTCTGAGTCCACGCATAAATTCCCTCTTTTGTCTTTAAGTGGGCCAATTCATAGAGAAATACAGCACAGAACAGGCCCTTCGGCCCACGATGTTGCGCCGAACTTTTGTCCTAGGTTAATCATAGAATTTTGGACAATTTGTCATGGCCAATCCACCCAACCTGCACATCTTTGGACTGTGGGAGGAAACCGGAGTACCCGGAGGAAACCCACGCAGTCACGGGGAGGATGTGCAGACTCCACACAGACAGTGACCCAAGTCGAAATCGAACTTGGGACCCTGGAGCTGTGAAGCAATTGTGCTATCCACAATGCTACCGTGCTGCCCTTAAGAAGTTAACCTACACTCCCTTATTCTACCCTAATCCAAGTACCTATCCAATAGCCGCTTGAAGGTCCATAAATTTTCCGACTCAACTACTACCACAGGCAGTGCATTCCATGCCCCCACTACTCTCTGGGTAAAGAACCTACCTCTGACATCCCCTCTATATCTTCCACCATTTATCTTAAATTTATGTCCCCTTGTAATGGTGTGTTCCACCCGGGGAAAAAGTCTCTGACTGTCTACTCTATCTATTCCCCTGATCATCTTATAAACCTCTATCAAGTCGCCCCTCATCCTTCTCCGTTCCAATGAGAAAAGGCCCAGCACCCTCAATCTTTCCTCGTATGACCTACTCTCCATTCCAGGCAACATCCTGGTAAATCTCCTCTGCACCTTTTCCAAAGCTTCCACATCCTTCCTAAAATGAGGTGACCAGAACTGCACACAGTACTCCAAATGTGGCCTGACCAAGGTTTTGTACAGCTGCATCATCACCTCACGGCTCTTAAATTCAATCCCTCTGCTAATGAACGCTAGCACACCATAGGCCTTCTTCACAGCTCTATCCACTTGAGTAGCAACTTTCAAAGAACAATGAACATAGACCCCAAGATCTCTCTGCTCCTCCACATTGCCAAGAACCCTACCATTAACCCTGTATTCCGCATTCAGATTTGTCCTTCCAAAATGGACAACCTCACACTTGTCAGGGTTAAACTCCATCTGCCACTTCTCAGCCCAGCTCTGCATTCTATCTATGTCTCTTTGAAGCCGACAACAGCCCTCCTCACTATCCACAACTCCACCAATCTTCGTATCATCTGCAAATTTACTGACCCACCCTTCAACTCCCTCATCCAAGTCGTTAATGAAAATCACAAACAGCAGAGGACCCAGAACTGATCCCTGCGGTACGCCACTGATAACTGGGCTCCAGGCTGAATATTTGCCATCCACCACCACTCTCTGTCTTCTATCGGTTAGCCAGTTTGTTATCCAACTGGCCAAATTTCCCACTATCCCATGCCTCCTTACTTTCTGCATAAGCCTACCATGGGGAACCTTATCAAATGCCTTACTAAAATCCATGTACACTACATCCACTGCTTTACCTTCATCCACATGCTTGGTCACCTCCTCAAAGAATTCAATAAGGCAAGACCTACCCCTCACAAATCCGTGCTGACTATCCCTAATCAAGCAATGCCTTTCCAGATGCTCAGAAATCCTATCCCTCAGTACCCTTTCCATTACTTTGCCTACCACCGAAGTAAGACTAACTGGCCTGTAATTCCCAGGGTTATCCCTATTCCCTTTTTTGAACAGGGGCACGACATTCGCCACTCTCCAATCCTCTGGTACCACCCCTGTTGACAGCGAGGACGAAAAGATCATTGCCAACGGCTCTGCAATTTCATTTCTTGCTTCCCATAGAATCCTTGGATATATCCCGTCAGGCCCGGGGGACTTGTCTATCCTCAAGTTTTTCAAAACGCGCAACACATCTTCCTTCCTGACAAGTATCTCCTCAAGCTTATCAGTCTGCTTCACGCTGTCCTCTCCAACAATATGGCCCCTCTCATTTGTAAATACTGAAGAAAAATACTTGTTCAATCCTTTCTCTAGTTATCCTCTTGCTCCTTACATACGAATAAAATGCTTTGGGATTTTCCTTAACCCTGTTAGCCAAAGATATTTCATGACCCCTTTTAGCCCTCTTTATTGCGCGTTTGAGATTCGTCCTACTTTCCCGATATTCCTCCAAAGCTTCATCAGTTTTGAGTTGCCTCGATCCTATGTATGCTTCCTTTTTCATCTTAGCTAGTCTCACAATTTCACCCGTCATCCATGGTTCCCTAATCTTGCCATTTCTATCTTTCATTTTCACAGGAACATGTCTGTCCTGCACTCTAATCAACCTTTCCTTAAAAGACTTCCACATTTCAAATGTGGATTTACCCTTAAACAGCTGCTCCCAATCCACATTCCCTAGCTCCTGCCGAATTTTGTTATACTCTGCCTTTCCCCAATTTAGCATTCTTCCTTTCGGACCCCTCTTGTCCTTGTCCATGAGTATTCTAAAACTTACGGAATTGTGATCGCTATTCCCAAATAATCACCGACTGAAACATCAACCACCTGGCCGGGATCATGCCCCAATACCAGGTCCAGTATGGCCCCTTCCCGAGTTGGACTATTTACATACTGCTCTAAAAAACTCTCCTGGATGCTCCTTACAAACTCTGCTCCATCTACGCCTCCAACACTACACGAATCCCATTCACTGTTGGGGAAGTTAAAATCTCCCATCACAACCACCCTATTGCTCCTACATTTTTCTATAATCTGTCTGCATATTTGTACCTCTACTTCATGCTCGCTTTTGGGAGGCCTGTAGTAAAGTCCCAACAATGTTACTGCACCCTTCCTATTTCTCAGCTCCACCCATATTGCCTCAGTGCTTGAATCCTCCATCATGCCCTCCTTAATCACAGCTGTGATATCATCTCTGACGAGTAATGCAACTCCTCCACCCCTTCTACCTCCCTCTCTATCCCTCCTGAAGCATCTATACCCTGGGATATTCAGTTGCCAGTCCTGCCCTTCCCTCAACCAAGTCTCAGTAATACCAATAGCATCATATTCCCAGGTACTGATCCAAGCCCTAAGTTCATCTGCCTTATCTGCTACACTTCTCGCATTACAACAAATGCACCTCAGACCACCTTTGCGTTCATCATCTCTTCCCTGTCTACTATTCCCCTTAGTCCCTTTGAGTTTATTGTCTCGTACCTTACTGGCTTTAGTTGCTGCTTCTTTACTGACCTCTAACTTCCTAATCTGATTCCCATCCCCCTGCCACATTAGTTTAAAACCTCCCCAATAGTGTTAGCAAAAGCACCCCCTAGGACATTGGTTCCAGTCCTGCCCAGGTGTAGACCATCCGGTTTGTAATGGTCCCACCGCCCCCAGAACCGGTTCCAATGTCCCAAAAATCTGAACCCCTCCCTCCTGCACCATCTCTCAAGCCACGTATTCATTCTGACTATTCTTGAATTTCTACTCTGACTGTCCCGTGGCACTGGTAGCAATCCTGAGATTACTACCTTTGAGGTCCTACTTTTTAACTTATCTCCTAACTCCCTAAATTCTGATTGTAGGACCTCATCCCTTTTTTTACCTATATCGTTGGTGCCTATATGCACCACGACAACTGGCTGTTCACCCTCCCCCTTCAGTATGTCCTGCAGCCGATCGGAGACATCCCTGACCTGAGCACCCGGGAGGCAACATACCATTCGGGAGTCTTGTTTTCGACCACAGAAACGCCTGTCTACTCCCCTTACAATTGAATCCCCTATGACTATAGCCCTGCCAGTCTTTTTCCCGCCCTTCTGTGCAGCAGAGCCAGCCACGGTGCCATGAGCCTGGCTACTATTGCCTTCCCCTGGTGAGTCATCTCCCCCAACAGTATCCAAAACGGTATACCTGTTTTGGAGGGAGATGACCGCAGGGGACACCTGCACTGCCTTCCTGCTCTTTCTCTGCCTTTTGGTCACCCATTCCTGTCTCCCTCACCAATCCTAATCTGCGGTGTGACTAACTCACTGAACGTGCTATCCACGACCTCCTCAGCATCGCGGATGCTCCAAAGTGAGTCCATCCGCAGCTCCAGAGCCGTCATGCGGTCTAACAGGAGCTGCAGCTGGACACACTTCCCGCACATGAAGAAGTCAGGGGCATCGGCTGCGTCCCTGAACTCCCACATTGCGCACGAGGAGCATAACACGGGTCTGGGATCTCCTGCCATTTTTGCTCTTTACCGTAACTGATTACAAATATAGTATCAAATAATTAATAAGTGAAAAGAATAAAGATTTTACTTACCAATCACAATACTCACCAACACACGAAGATTTAAATTTCTCCCAGCAACTGCTAATTGGAGCACTTTCCTTGCCAGCCAATCAGGTCACTGCTTTGCTGTGATGTCACCCTTCAAGGTATGTTTTTAAAGAGATAAACTTACCTTCCCGACAACCACGGTTGTTTTTTTTTGGTTAGAGGAGTGGGTAGGGAGGGAAACACTGAGGAAGTGTTTCGGGTTAAATTGTCACTCGACAACAGCCCCTTCACAAACCATCTTCAAATTAGGCTGACCGCACTGCACGTATGCAAATCTCCCCGGAACAGCCAATCAGTAGCTCCGCTCTGCTGCCCTCTGCTGGATGCTTGCTTGCACTCTAACTCCTCTGGTCTCTTTCGCTGGTACACATGACGGGGCAGCACGGTAGCATAGTGGTTAGCATCAATGCTTCACAGCTCCAGGGTCCCAGGTTCGGTTCCCGGCTGGGTCACTGTCTGTGCGGAGTCTGCACGTCCTCCCCGTGTGTGCGTGGGTTTCCTCCGGGTGCTCCGGTTTCCTCCCACAGTCCAAAGATGTGCGGGTTAGGTGGATTGGCCATGCTAAATTGCCCGTAGTGTCCTAAAAAGTAAGGTTAAGGGGGAGTTGTTGGGTTACGGGTATAGGGTGGATACGTGAGTTTGAGTAGGGTGATCATTGCTCGGCACAACATCGAGGGCCGAAGGGCCTGTTCTGTGCTGTACTGTTCTAAATCTAAACCTTCAAATTAAGCTGACCGCACTGCACGTATGCAAATCTCCCCGGAACAGCCAATCAGTAGCTCCGCTCTGCTGCCCTCTGCTGCCCTCTGCTGGATCAAGTAGGATGGAGAGTGAAAGTAATTGTTTCTTTAGCTTGTATTTTGCACCTCCAGTTCAGCTTTGGAAATTGATTCACTCATGAGCGTGTAATACAAACCTGGGGTTGGACCCTGAGTTGACTCCAGACAAGTAACATGAGGCTCTCCATAATAATAATAATTGCTTATTGTAATAATCGCTTATTGTCACAAGTGCTTCAATGAAGTTACTGTGATAAACCCCTAGTCGCCACATTCTGGCACCTATTCGGGGAGGCCGGTATGGGAATTGAACCCGCGCTGCTGCGTTGTTCTGCATTACAATCCAGCTGTTTAGCCCACTGTGCTAAACCAGCCCCTGAAGCGCAGAGGGTAACTTGAACCAATTCTGTTTGATGCAGCATGGAGTGTGATTGTGCTGCCACATCAAACCTGCTTTACAAAGTTCTCAGAGGTTCTGTTGAAAGCACCAAGCACTTTCATGTCAAACATATTTAAAAAGAACAGGATAGATTTTTTTTTTCAATTGGGAGGTGTTACGATCCCAGCTATTGTTGCCACTGGACAATTCAGGTCCCAGGATGGAACCTGGCTTGATAGATCCTAACTTTATTTTTTGTTTAGAGACATGGGTGAACTGAGTCACAGGACTGCCTATGAACTTTTAACAAACTAATAAAACCGCAAATAAACCGTAAATAAGAAAATGCTGAACTACTCCTTAATGGCAGCTATACCCTGGAGCTCGGTACAGAGCTAACACAAGCACTGCTCGGTTCTGTTTTGAACTCGCCTGAGAAGCCCTTTCCTACAGATTCTGTTGTGAGAACCTGTCCAGTATATACACCACCTATTTATGTTTCTGGCCTTCTCAACAAAAATGCCAGCAGCGGCCGATGGACTCATCTCCTGCAATCGGGAATGCTGCGGCCATTTGCTCCGCGACCCTCCCAAAACCCACCTGAGACTAACCCACAGGCTGTGACCTGCTCTTCGAAAAACGCTGTTCTAATGTCATCAGTAAATACACAATCTATGTAAATCAGTAACAAACTATGGTCAGCCACACCACACTGAAAGGAAGTGACAGATGCCTCCCACTACAAGTTCTGCAGATTTCTCATCAATTCCCCCCAAATGCTTGCCATGCTGTGAACCAACTGGCCTCACTGGAACTCTGGCTTTCACATGAGGGTTTCCAAACTCTGCTCTCGAAGGACACATTTTGGAATCTCCTCCCAAATAAAGTTGTCTCTCTGCCTTCAGCGAGGATCCACATCCAGGGTTTCAACCTCTCCCAGTATTCCTGAAATCTGGATTATCATGTGTATTTAAGCTTCCATACAATCTCTCAGGTACCCAGCCACACCAACAGAATATTGTTGCTTCACAGGCTGTGTTAGGGTATCACCAACATTAAGATCACTGCAGATATCTGGTGTTTTGCTAGCTGATGTCTCCAGGTCAGCACTTTGCAGCCCTGTCTTAACTGGGAGCCTTTCTCTGCTCCTCTTCACTGAATAGGACCTTCTTTTCAGATTTCTGTTCTCTGTTCCCTTGACTTTCCGGGACTCTCTTCGGTCCCATTCCCTGATTTCTGAGACTTTCTGTTCTTTAGTTTCCAGAATTTCCTTTCTGACTCTCCGTATTGTCCTGCCTGTTCCAGCAGTTTCTGTGGAATGCTTCTTGCTTCTGGGTCATCTTGTTCCAAGCTGAAATGCTTCTGCTTTTCGGTGTGGGCCTCTGGTTTCTGAGCAACAGATTTGTTTTTAAAAAACGCTGTACTTGCTTTAATGTCATAAAATCTTCATTATAATGCAGGCACGTTTTTTGCAGACCTTTACTTAACATGAAGCTAAATTGAAGATTTAACCCTTCATTAACTCTCAAAAACCGAAACTCAAATTTTAACTTAAATTTATACCTTTCTAATTCCCACAAATATAAATTTGCTAAGCTAATTCTTAACAGGAAGATTTCATACAGAGAGATTTGTGGTCCAGGTATCGGTCATTTGGCAATCTCGCCTGGTCCTGAGGTTTGTAATTTGTTAGTTGAATAGAATAGGCTAATCAGGAGTGAAGTGACCCAAGCTCAGGACTAACGTCAGGAAGCACTTCAACATGAACAGAGTGATTTGCAGACTCCGGGGAGAACGTGCAGACTCCAAAGGCGCTGATGGAAGCGATGGAAGGGAGGTCATTGATGGAACAACTGAAACTGGTGGTGCCTAGGACACTAGCAGGGATGCCTTTTTGGATAGCATAAGAGTTGAAAGGCCAACAAGTTTGTAATTATTCAAGAAATACTTAACTAATGTAATAGAGGGACCGTAAGATTCAGTGCATGGAATGAGCATAAATGGACTTCCTCAGCTGTAATTGTCTTTATTCCTGATGAATTGCCCTCCTTTTTAGGTGGAAAACCTCCAGGACTATCTATCTGTTGAAGAGCAGGAGATGGTGAAATTTGCTCACTTGGTAGAGAACCTGTATTCCTCCTCCCCGCACAACGAGAAATGTTCCTTACACAGCAGGTAAAGTTCATTAATACATGATGCACAGTGGCTACAGCAGTGAATTACAAAGCTGAAATGTTTTTGTGTTGTCTTAAGTGCAGCAACCATTTGACTAATGGAAGAAACCAGAGCCTGATTTACAGTCTTAAGCTCCCTGTTCGATAATGTTTCATCTACATAATCTCCTCAGAATTTGGATGGATTCCATGAAGCAAAGGTGAAACACTGATAAAGATGATTATGTTTGACACGTTACCTAAGCTGCTCTGCTAGGATAGGGGGCCCATAGTGACTCTTCACCTTGGATTTTGACGTGCCACTCCGCAGCACTTGATAAACTGAGCAGTTTTATAATGCACGATCAAATCCATGGATTTGCTTACACCTGCAGTTTGAAACGGGGCAGAACGTTTTAAAAATCCATTGCTGTAAACCATTTATATTTGCCACTTTAAAAAAAATCTTCAACTTCTCCATCTCCAAGAGTACTGAATCTGTGGAATCCTTTACTGCAGAGAGGTGTAGAGGCTGAATCATTAAGTATGTTCAAGGCTGAGGTAGACTTTTAATCAGTAAGAGAATCAAGGGTTAGGGGGGATAAGGCAGGAAAGTGAATTTGAGGATTATATCTGCTAAACAGACTATGTACTGAGTGGCTCATTTCTGCTCCTATGTCTTATGGTCTTACATTTAAGAAAGCCCTCCTACTTCCTGAAAGCAAATATGTACTTTATGCTTTTTGTTACTGCATAATGCACATAGTCCTTTATGTTTTATAGTGTACTTTTCCATACTCTTCTTCCAATATTACGAATATTAATTGGCAGCATCCCGAGAAGATTGTGTTCCTGGCCAATTTCACAGATTTGAGTCTAGGTTGATGGTCTGGTATGGAATGCAGAGCTGCACTGTCAGAAATGCCATTTTCAAAATGAGTCTTGAGGGCCTGTCTGCTCTCTTGATTGGATGTGTAAGGATCTTGTGACATTATTTAGACGAACAAGACAATCCTCCTTACTTCTGGACGATATTTGCTCCTCACATCGCTAAAAACGATTACGTGGCCATTGTCACGTTACTGTTGACGGGAGTTTGTTGTGCCCAAATTGGTGGCTGTTTATTTCCATGTTATAATGACTATACTTTTTTTTTATAAATTTAGATTACCCAATTATTTTTTCCAATTAAGGGGCAATTTAGCATGGCCAATCCACCTACTCTGCACATTTTTGGGTTGTGGGGGCGAAACCCACGCAGACACGGGGAGAATGTACAAACTCCACACGGACAGTGACCCAGAGCCGGGATTGAACCTGGGACCTCAGCGCCGTGAGGCGGTTGTGCTAACCACTAGGCCACCGTGCTGCCCCTAATGACTATACTTGAAAACATACTCGATTGGCTGTAAAAGAGCTCCGGAATATCCCATGGTAATTAAAAGCACGATGTAATTTTTACAAATCTGTTTTCTCTGTTAATTTGTAGCTTGTTTGAAACATGCAGAACAAACCTAGTTTGTTAGTTACCCCAGGATTGATCTTCTGGATAGGAGGAAAATAATAGAGAATCGAATCAGAAAAAATTGAATAATATGGGGAATTGGATTTGTTTTATTGTCACGTGTACTGAGGTATAATGAAGAGTATTGTTCTGCGTGTTGTCCAGACAGATCATTCCATACATGAAAAAAGTGTATACGTAAATACACAATGTAAATACATAGGCACAGGCATCGGGTGAAGCATACAGGAGTGCAGTACTACTCAGTAGAGAAGATGTTTGAAGAGATCAGATAGGTCCATACAAGGGTCATTCAGGAGTCTGGTAACAGCGGGGAAGAAGCTGTTTTTGAATCTGTTAGTGCGTGTTCTCAGACTTTTGTATCTCCTGCCCAATGGAAGAGTGAATAACCCGGGTGGGAGGGATCTTTGATTATGCTGCCCGCTTTCCCCAGGCAGTGGGAGGTGTAGACAGAGTCAGTGGATGGGAGGCAGGTTTGTGTGATGGACTGAGCTGTGTTCACGACTCGCTGTAGTTTCTTACGGTTCTGGGCCGAGCAGTTGCCATACCAGACTGTGATGCAGCCCGATAGGATGCTTTCTATGGTGCATCTGTAAAAATTGCTAAGAGTCAATGTGGACATGCCGAATTTCCTTACTTTCCTAAGAAGGTACAGGTGCTGTTGTGCTTTCTTGCTCATAGCGTCGATGTGGGTGAATCAGGACAGATTGTTGGTGATGTGCACCATTAGGAATTTGAAGCCGTCAACCAGGACCTTGTGTTGCCCTGTTATGTATTTTCTTTTTATTTGCTTTTCTTTTCATGTACTAAATAAAGGGCAGCATGGTAGCACAGTTGTTTCACAGCTCCAGGGTCCCAGGTTCGATTACTGGCTTGGGTCACTGTCTGCACGTTCTCCCCGTGTGTGCGTGGGTTTCCTCCGGGTGCTCCGGTTTCCTCCCACAAATCCTGAAAGACGTGCTTGTTAGGTGAATTGGACATTCTGAATTCTCCCTCTGTGTACCTGAACAGGCGCCGGAATGTGGTAACTAGGGGCTTTTCACAGTAACTTCATCGCAGTGTTAATATAAGCCTACTTGTGACAATAAAGATGATTTAAAAAAAAAATCTTGTTCATGGCATGGTAGCTAATGAAAATAATTAGAGCAACCCTAATGAGCTCACTGTAGGAGTACTGATGTGAATAATATTTTCATAATTATTCATTTAATTTCTGAAATAATTAGTGAAGGCTGTTATTGAAGATTAATTCTTTTAGCGCTTTTACAAAAAGGAACTTATTTGTAGAGCAGAAGTAGACTGATAAGTAGAAAATGGTCTTAAAGATGCTTTGAATCATAAAGTTTTTCACCAATGCCACACGCAGGTGATTGTTTTACCAGATCACGAGTTTCTACATGTGGTACACAGATGTGGCTCAGAGTAGTTTTATCTTTGTTCGCTTCCCATATTTCTCCCTCTTCCTTGTTCTCCTGTCTCCTCACCCTGCATAACAATTGTTACTACGTCCACATCATATACCATGGTGCCAAAAGCTAATTAATCTTGATAGTTCTTTTGGAAAACGAATATGCTTTTCCGTAAAACAGTACACCTTTTATTTATCATTTTTAAATAAATCAATACTTCTATTACAATGTGGTTACGTGTTATCTGATCAAAACTTTCAAACACTATGGGTGAGTTTTTAAATTGCATCATCTTTGACATCAGGATAATTCCCAGACAACAAATGAATTGCATGTTATTATTCGGTGTCAACATCTATTGTTAATGTTAGGCAACATCACACATCCGTATTCGACTAAGAGCTAATCTACTAACAGAAACTAATTGAGTGTTACAATTACAGATTTGATTTTGTTTCCTGTAAGTTTGTGAATACTGTAGATCTGTCTACCTTGTGAAAATATGCTTGACTGCAGGCTGTTGAGAACAGGACAGCGATCATTGTAACATGAAGTTTTTAGGTTGGCTATGGAAAAGTACAGAAGAACAATACAGAGTAGAATCATAGAATCCCGACACTGCAGAAGGAGGCCATTCGGCCCACAGAGTCTGCACCGACCGTCTGAAAGTGCACCATACCTATGCCCAATCCCCACAAACTCACCTAGGAGCACTTCAGCATGGCCAATCCACCTAATTACATCTGTGGACTCTGGGAGGAAACCGGAGCACCCGGAGTAAACCAACGTAGATGGTAGGAATGTGAAAACTCCGCAGTCACCCGCGGTCTGAATTGAACCCGGGTCTCTGGTGCTGTGAGGCAGCGACTTTTTTTCCCCTTGTCTCTCTCTCAGCTAGAAAGTTAGATCCATATTGGTGCAATTTATTTCGGAATTATTCTTGTGGTTTAGCAAATATTCCTTTGTAGTCAACTGTGGCTTCTACTCTAGACTGGATATATCCACATCTGTATTATTTGTAGATTTTAAAAAAAAATCATTTGGAGGATGTGAACATCGCTGGCTGGGTCAGAATTTATTGCCTGCCTAATATTTTGAAATAGAATTCCTTTAATGAAGGCTTACTGAGTTATTTTATTTAGACTAACCAGGCTTCAGACTGGGGTTGGTTTAGCACAGGGCTAAAGAACTGGCTTTTAAAGCAGACCAAGGCAGGCCAGCAGCACCGTTCAATTCCCGTACCAGCCTCCCCAAACAGGTGCCGGAATGTGGCGACTAGGGGCTTTTCACAGTAACTTCATTTGAAGCCTACTTGTGACAATAAGCAATTTTCATTTCCATTTCATTTCATTCCGTTTGATTCACTGATAGCCTAGTGAGTATACTCAGCAAGTATCTAAGTAATGCAGCCTAGGAAGGTGACAGGCCAGATTTCCATTCTTGGATTGGATTGGATTTTGTTTATTGGCACGTGTACCGAGGTACAGTGAAAAGTATTTTTCTGTGAGCAGCTCAACAGATCATTAAGTATGTGAAAATAAAATAAAAGAGAATAAAATACATAATAGGGCAACACAAGGTACACAATGTAACTACATAACACGGGCATCGGATGAAGCATACAGGGGTGTCGAGTTAATGAGGTCAGTCCATAATAGGGTCGTTTAGGAGTCTGGCGGGGAAGAAGCTGTTTTTGAATCTGTTCGTGCGTGTTCTTAGACTTTTGTATCTCCTGCCCAATGGAAGAAGTTGGAAGAGTGAGTAAGCCGGGTGGGAGGGGTCTTTGATTATGCTGCCCGTTTTCCCCAGGCAGCGGGAGGTGTAAATGGAGTCAATGGATGGGAGGCAGGTTCGTGTGATGGACTGGGCTGTGTTCACGACTCTGAAGTTTCTTGCTGTCTTGGGCCAAGCAGTTGCCATACCAGGCTGTGATGCAGCCAGATAGATGCTTTCTATGGTGCATCTGTAAAAGTTGGTACGGGCTAATGTGGACATGCCGAATTTCCTTAGTTTCCTGAGGAAGTATAGGCGCTGTTGTCCTTTCTTGGTGGTAGCATTGACGTGGGTGGACCAGGACAGATTTTTTTGGAGATGTGCACCCCTAGGAATTTGAAACTGCTAACCATCTCCACCTCTGGCCATTCATGCTGACAGGGGTCTGTACAGTACTTTGCTATGACCAGCTCTTTAGTTTTGCTGGCATTAAGGGATAGATTGTTGTCGCTACACCACTCCACTAGGTTCTCTATCTCCCTCCTGTATTCTGACTCGTCGTTATCGAGATCCGGCCCACTATGGTCGTATCGTCAACAAACTTGGATATGGAGTTGGGACCAAATTTTGCCATGCAGTCGTGTGTGTACACGGAGTATAGTAGGGGGCTAAGTAAGCAGCCTTGCGGAGCCCCGGTATTGAGGACTATTGTGGAGGAGGATTTGTTGTTTATTCTTACTGATTGTGGTCTGTGGGTCAGAAAGTTGAGGATCAAGTTGCAAAATGAGGAGCCAAGTCCTAGGTTTTGGAGCTTTGATATGAGCTTGGCTGGGATTATGGTGTTAAAGGCGGAGCTGTAGTCAATAAATAGGAGTCTGATGTAGGAGGTAGGAGCCCTTGCTGTCGAAATGCTCTTGGGATGATTGTAGGGCCAGGGAGATGGCGTCTGCTGTGGACCAGTTGCGGCAGTATGCGAATTGCAGTGGATCAAGGCCTTCTGGGAGTATGGAGGTGATGCGTTCATGACCAACCTCTCGAAGCACTTCATTACGAATGAAGTCAGGGCCACCGGACGGTAGTCATTGAGGCACGTTGCCTTTTTCTTCTTTGGCACCGGTGTATGATGGTGCCAAATAAAATTCTTTGGTGAATTTCAACAAAGCCATTGGAGCATCACAGTTGGCCTTCTTCTTGGAGAGGAGAATTTGGCTGCGTTGCCGATTACTATCCAGCAACCTCTACCGGTTCCGTCTGTGTGCATGTTGGGGATGAAGACAAGATTGAGTGTGGCAGTGATGCTGTTTGTGTTCAAATAGCCAACTGGCGCATGTTCCAAACTGATATAGTAATAATAGCCACTTGATCACAGAATCAAAGCTTTACTCTAGTTGTTGGGAGAGATGAGGAGATGAGAAAATTGAGACTCCACCAGGAAAGGACCTGAGCAATTAATTATCCTGGCTTTAAGATTGGCTTTGGCTTTATGCAAAGTATTTTGGCTTATTGAATTTGCAGCTTTCTTCCTGGCCAGCCAAAAACTTTTTGCAATAATATTGCAATTATATTTGTAGCAGTGTATTCATGATCAATGATGTCATGAAAGATATTAATTTTGTGGGCTTTTTCAGCTTATTGCAGGTCGAAAATACTGATGCTAGTTCTGCTGCTATTCTGGAGCAAATTGTGAGCCAAGAAAATGTGACTGCTGAGTGTCCAGAGAGAGATCGAAACTCCTGCGTGATCATATTGGATTGGGCCAAATGGTGGGATAATGTCGCAAAGGAGCGAATTATGTTGTCTAGAAAATTGGATGTCGGTAAGTTTAGTTGGAACTGCATTTAGGGTGAACATAGTTCAGGGCAGCATGGTAGCACAAGTGGCTAGCACTGTGGCTTCACAGCGCCAGGGTCCCAGGTTCGATTCCCTGCTGGGTCACTGTCTGTGTGGAGTCTGCACGTTCTCCCCGTGTCTGTGTGGGTTTCCTCTGGGTGCTCCAGTTTCCTCCCACAGTCCAAAGACGTGCAGGTTTGGTGGCTAGGCCAAGCTAAATTGTCCCTTAGTGTCCAAAAAGGTTAGGAGGGGTTATTGGGTTACGGGGATAGGGTGGAAGTGAGGGCTTAAGTGGGTCGGTTCAGTCTCGATGGGCTGAATGGCCTCCTTCTGCACTGTATGTTCTATAGTTGTAGTCATAGTTGCAGTTTGATTGTTCGTGTAGTTCAGAAAGGTAGTTGTTTGTTTGGAGCAGTTATATAATGCAGATTTGCTTTTTGTATGGAGAACTTTGACAGGTTCAAAGCTTTTCCTTCATCATTTTGACCCCATGTTCCCTTCCTCTGTTCTATAATCTTTCAAATTTCTACCTTGAAAGAATCTCCTGTTGAGGAACAAGAACATAAATTGCTGCAATCTTTCCAAAGCACTTCAATTTTCTTACTCTGGTATCAGCCTTGTGTCACTTTTCTGAACCCTCTTTCTCGGGATCAGTGTTGCCTTGTTGGCTGAAACTGGAATTTTTCATAAGGTTGCTTAGAGGTCACGGTGTAATTGTTGTGTTCCAGGAACCATTCTCTCCCTGTGTTGCTTTTAAAATGATCTTTTCTCCACTTTCTTAACTTTTGACGCTGCTACACAAATCTCTCCACAGCAATTCAGTCTTGCAGTCCCGAGGTATTGTGGACCTACCTGACTTCCAGGCATTGTTGGGCTAAAGTTTGTGATTGGATCGAAGCCTCCCAAAGTAGTGGGAATTCTGCAAATTGGCCACCCCTGACGCCCAATGCTGTGAATCAGAATACATGCTGCAGTAGCTACATGAGAAATGAGATACTAAATAAATTGGCACGGTAAATATCTGTTTTCACAAATACTCGTTCCACCTTTAGCAGCAGAAGTCTAGGAGGGATGTCATTATTCATAATGCTGTGCCAACACTCGAGCAAAAAAAATTGGCAATGGAGTGATTGAACGAACTGCAGAGTGATGCAGAGAGTGGGCCATAATTGTGTGTATGCTCTTCCCATTACCCATGTAATTAATGTTTGTTGTTTGCAATCCGTTCAAATTAGACCTTATTTAATTGACCCCAATAGTTTATGGGCCATAGTTGTGTTTAACGTTAACTTTTTAAAAAAAAATTGCAACACTCAAATTTCAAACATCGAGTTGTTGAATGGTGAAACCATAATTTTTTTGTATCTGTGGACTAGAAATAGAATATGGTGGGTTACAGACTAATTGCAGCTAACTCATGGCAACTTGGTTTTATTTTCACATTTGTTGTAACAGAAAAGGAGTATTCATCCCTTCAGAGCTAGAAGACTTCAGACAACTCCTGGTGAGACTAAGCTGCACACAGGGACTGATGCAAGACCCTCACCCAGTTCCAGTGTACAAGTCTACTGATGGGCTTGACTTCCACAGCACTTTCATCCTGTACTGCCTTGAGCATGAGCTGCGCTATCTTTTGTATGCTTACCTGGATTATTATGGGTAAGTGCAGTTTTGTAGAGATTGGGTTTGGTGTGATCATCTTGAATTTTGTTTAATGAGGATAAATCTGAAATTAAGAGTACAGTGAAGTAATAACCTTTATTAGTGTCACAAGTAGGCTTACACTGCAATGAAGTTACTGAGGAAATTCCCTAGTCGCCACATTCCGGCGCCTGTTCGGGTACACAGAGGGAGAATTTAGAATGTCCAATTCACCTAACAAGCACATCTTTCGGGACTTGTTCAATGAAACCGGAGCACCCGGAGGAAACCCACGAAGACAGGGGGAGAACGTGCAGATGCCGCACAGACAGTGATCCAAGCTGGGAACGAACCTGGGACCCTGGTGCTGTGAAGCAACAGTGTTACCACTGTGCTACCCCGATGGATTCATTTTTGAGCATCTCTATTCCATGCCTCAAACATTATGATTTGCAGGTTATTATGGTGTAATACAAATAATTAATTTAAACTTGTGTCTGGGTATTAGGTGAGAATAGTGTCAAGCTCAGCTGTGATGCTTTCTATGGTTGAATAATCAGCTGCTGGCAATATCTGGGCGCAGTGACAAAGTGTGACCACCTGAGTGAGATGAAAAGGGGAAGTGGGATCACACTCCAGCAAGGCTAAATACCTTGCTGCCTCACAGCGCCGCGGTCCCAGGTTCAATCCCAGCTCTGGGTTATTGTCCGTGTGGAGTTTGCACATTCTCCCCGTGTTTGCTGGGTTTCGCCCCCACAACCCAAAGATGTGCAGGGTAGGTGGATTGGCCATGCTAAATTGCCCCTTAATTGGAAAAACTGAATTTGGTACTCTAAATTTATTATTTTTTTAAGAGAAAAAGGAAAGGAGGGCGGCACAGTGGTTAGCATTGGTGCCTACGGCGCTGAGGACCTGGGTTCGAATCCCGGCTCTGGGTCACTGTCTGTGTGGAGTTTGCACGTTCTCCCTGTGTCTGTGTGGGTTTCACCCCCACAACCCAAAGATGTGCAGGGTAGATGGATTGGTCACGCCAAATTGCCCCTTAATTGGAAAAAGCAATTGGGTATTCCAAATTTATAAAAAAAAGGAAAGGAATAAAGTTGGCAAGTCAGAAACTTGATTGTTTAATAATGCAGCTTTCTCTTGAGGTTGTCTCGCAAAACAGTGAACTTGTTCCAGAAGAGAATCACAGAATATTTACAGTACAGAAGGAGGCCTTTTGGCCCATTGATTCTGCACTGGCTCTCTGAAAGATGATTCCACCCAGTCCCACTCCCCTGATGTATCCCTGTAACCTCACGCATTCTTTCTTTTCAGATACCAATCCAATTCCCTTTTGAATACCTCGATTGAACCTGCCTCCACCACCCCCATGGGAAGTTTGTTCCAGACTCTAACCCCGCCCCCCCCTCTGGGTGGAAAATCTTTTCCTCCTTCTGCCAATTGTTTTGAATCTGTGCCCTCTAGTTATAGATGCTTTTGTGAAAGGAAACAGTTTCTCACTATTTACTCTGTTCATAACTCTCAGCATCTTGAATGCCTCCCTCAAGTCTACCACAAACAATTTATTAAATAAATAATTGATCTAAGAGAACTGTTTCCAGGTAGATGAAGCATTTGCAGGGATTCATCTTTTAATAATATGCTTTGAATAATAGTATTCCATTCTCTGCAAACTGGAAAACATTTGAAAAAGCTTTTTTCAAATCTGATATTAATTGTCTTGATGCCTATTTATGCATTTGTGAGGCTTGGGATTTGTTATTTTTTTTCCACCTGTTTTCATGTACTCATTGGTTATCCATTATATAAAAATGTTCTATACTCTTGTGTTTTAATCAGGTGAAAGTGTAATTTACAGAAGTGAAGAACAGTGACTATCCATTCAAACAGTGTATTTTTGCATTTTAGAAGCCTGACTTTACATGCACGTCACGCATGAGGCATACCTATCTTTTTAACAAAATATAATAAAAAACATATTTTTTCCATATATCTCATTCTCCTATATCTGTGATTGATTCTCTTTCCGGTGTATGCCTGTAGTGCTTGCACTTAATCTGATGACAGCTCCAGTACAAATTCTTAGCACTGTTCATGATAGCAGCAGCCTCCCAGGGTTAGTTCTGTGGGAATTCCATCCAGATGCCACTCCTTCCAGAGCCCCAAACATAGTGCCGGCCATCATTAAGGATGAAATGAGTAGAAGAAAAGATGAGGTTAAATACTTGAAGTTGCCCTCTGACAGTGCAGTGCTCCCTCGAGCACCAAACCTCGCCCTGTCTGTCGCCCTGTCTGTCGCCCTGTCTGTCGCCCTGTCTGTCGCCCTGTCTGTCGCCCTGTCTGTCGCCCTGTCTGTCGCCCTGTCTGTCGCCCTGTCTGTCGCCCTGTCTGTCGCCCTGTCTGTCGCCCTGTCTGTCGCCCTGTCTGTCGCCCTGTCTGTCGCCCTGTCTGTCGCCCTGTCTGTCGCCCTGTCTGTCGCCCTGTCTGTCGCCCTGTCTGTCGCCCTGTCTGTCGCCCTGTCTGTCGCCCTGTCTGTCGCCCTGTCTGTCGCCCTGTCTGTCGCCCTGTCTGTCGCCCTGTCTGTCGCCCTGTCTGTCGCCCTGTCTGTCGCCCTGTCTGTCGCCCTGTCTGTCGCCCTGTCTGTCGCCCTGTCTGTCGCCCTGTCTGTCGCCCTGTCTGTCGCCCTGTCTGTCGCCCTGTCTGTCGCCCTGTCTGTCGCCCTGTCTGTCGCCCTGTCTGTCGCCCTGTCTGTCGCCCTGTCTGTCGCCCTGTCTGTCGCCCTGTCTGTCGCCCTGTCTGTCGCCCTGTCTGTCGCCCTGTCTGTCGCCCTGTCTGTCGCCCTGTCTGTCGCCCTGT
>NC_052157.1:5665122-5673240 GCF_902713615.1 Scyliorhinus canicula | reverse complement strand
GTGATTGTTTCAGTGAGAGCAGCTTCCCTCTCTGGATCAACGTGAGCCGGCCGCTGAAATTGACACTGCCCGCTGCTCTCTCCCTCCAATCCAACTTTTAAGTTTTAATGTTTCTGATTGGAGGGAGAGAGCAGCTGGCAGTGTCAATTTCAGCGGACGGCTCACTTTGATCCGGAGAGGGAAGCTGCTCTCACTGAAATAATCAGCTGGCCGCTGAAATTGACACTGCCCGCTGCTCTCTCCCTCCAATCCAACTTTTAAGTTTTAATGTTTCTGATTGGAGGGAGAGAGCAGCGGGCAGTGTCAATTTCAGCGGACGGCTCACTTTGATCCGGAGAGGGAAGCTGCTCTCTCACTGAAACAATCAGCTGGCCGCTGAAATTGACACTGCCGGCTGCTCTCTCCCTCTAATCAGAAACATTAAAACTTAAAAGTTGGATTGGAGGGAGAGAGCAGCGGGCAGTGTCAATTTCAGCGGCGGGCTGATTATTTCAGTGAGAGCAGCTTCCTTCTCCGGAGCCGGCCGCTGAAATTGACACAACTGACAGTTGGGGTCCATCAGCCCCCCCGCGGTATATCGCGAACCGCGGTATTGCGGAGCGCGGTATAACGGGGGACTACTGTACTTCTATTACAATGTGGTTACGTGTTATCTGATCAAAACTTTCAAATACTATGGGTGAGTTTTTAAATTGCATCATCTTTGACATCAGGATAATTCCCAGAAAACAAATGAATTGCATGTTATTATTCGGTGTCAACATCTATTGTTAATGTTAGGCAACATCACACATCCGTATTCGACTAAGAGCTAATCTACTAACAGAAACTAATTGAGCGTTACAATTACAGATTTGATTTTGTTTCCTGTAAGTTTGTGAATACTGTAGATCTGTCTACCTTGTGAAAATATGCTTGACTGCAGGCTGTTGAGAACAGGACAGCGATCATTGTAACATGAAGTTTTTAGGTTGGCTATGGAAAAGGACAGAAGAACAATACAGAGTAGAATCATAGAATCCCGACACTGCAGAAGGAGGCCTTTCGGCCCAGAGAGTCTGCATCGACCGTCTGAAAGTGCACCATACCTATGCCCAATCCCCACAAACTCACCTAGGAGCACTTCAGCATGGCCAATCCACCTAATTACATCTGTGGACTCTGGGAGGAAACCGGAGCACCCGGAGGAAACCAACGCAGATGGTAGGAATGTGAAAACTCCGCAGTCACCCGCGGTCTGAATTGAACCCGGGTCTCTGGTGCTGTGAGGCAGCGACTTTTTTTCCCCTTGTCTCTCTCTCAGCTAGAACGTTAGATCCATATTGGTGCAATTTATTTCGGAATTATTCTTGTGGTTTAGCAAATATTCCTTTGTAGTCAACTGTGGCTTCTCCTCTAGACTGGATATATCAACATCTGTATTATTTGTAGATTTAAAAAAAAATCATTTGGAGGATGTGAACATCGCTGGCTGGGTCAGAATTTATTGCCCTGCCTAATATTTTGAAATAGAATTCCTTTAATGAAGGCTTACTGAGTTATTTTATTTAGACTAACCAGGCTTCAGACTGGGGTTGGTTTAGCACAGGGCTAAAGAACTGGCTTTTAAAGCAGACCAAGGCAGGCCAGCAGCACCGTTCAATTCCCGTACCAGCCTCCCCAAACAGGCGCCGGAATGTGGCGACTAGGGGCTTTTCACAGTAACTTCATTTGAAGCCTACTTGTGACAATAAGCAATTTTCATTTCCGTTTCATTTCATTCCGTTTGATTCACTGATAGCCTTGTGAGTATACTCAGCAAGTATCTAAGTAATGCAGCCTAGGAAGGTGACAGGCCAGATTTCCATTCTTGGATTGGATTGGATTTTGTTTATTGGCACGTGTACCGAGGTACAGTGAAAAGTATTTTTCTGTGAGCAGCTCAACAGATCATTAAGTAAGTGAAAATAAAATAAAAGAGAATAAAATACATAATAGGGCAACACAAGGTACACAATGTAACTACATAACACGGGCATCGGATGAAGCATACGGGGTGTCGAGTTAATGAGGTCAGTCCATAATAGGGTTGTTTAGGAGTCTGGCGGGGAAGAAGCTGTTTTTGAATCTGTTTGTGCGTGTTCTTAGACTTTTGTATCTCCTGCCCAATGGAAGAAGTTGGAAGAGTGAGTAAGCCGGGTGGGAGGGGTCTTTGATTATGCTGCCCGTTTTCCCCAGGCAGCGGGAGGTGTAAATGGAGTCAATGGATGGGAGGCAGGTTCGTGTGATGGACTGGGCTGTGTTCACGACTCTGAAGTTTCTTGCTGTCTTGGGCCGAGCAGTTGCCATACCAGGCTGTGATGCAGCCAGATAGGATGCTTTCTATGGTGCATCTGTAAAAGTTGGTAAGGGCTAATGTGGACATGCCGAATTTCCTTAGTTTCCTGAGGAAGTATAGGCGCTGTTGTCCTTTCTTGGTGTTAGCATTGACGTGGGTGGACCAGGACAGATTTTTTGGAGATGTGCACCCCTAGGAATTTGAAACTGCTAACCATCTCCACCTCTGGCCGTTCATGCTGACAGGGGTCTGTACAGTACTTTGCTATGACCAGCTCTTTAGTTTTGCTGGCATTAAGGGATAGATTGTTGTCGCTACACCACTCCACTATCTCCCTCCTGTATTCTGACTCGTCGTTATCGAGATCCGGCCCACTATGGTCGTATCGTCGTATCCAATATGGAGTTGGGACCAAATTTTGCCATGCAGTCATGTGTGTACAGGGAGTATAGTAGGGGGCTAAGTAAGCAGCCTTGCGGAGCCCCGGTATTGAGGACTATTGTGGAGGAGGATTTGTTGTTTATTCTTACTGATTGTGGTCTGTGGGTCAGAAAGTTGAGGATCAAGTTGCAGAATGAGGAGCCAAGTCCTAGGTTTTTTTAGCTTTGATATGAGCTTGGCTGGGATTATGGTGTTAAAGGCGGAGCTGTAGTCAATAAATAGGAGTCTGATGTAGGAGGTAGGAGCCCTTGCTGTCGAAATGGTCTTGGGATGATTGTAGGGCCAGGGAGATGGCGTCTGCTGTGGACCTGTTGCGGCAGTATGCGAATTGCAGTGGATCAAGGCCTTCTGGGAGTATGGAGGTGATGCGTTCATGACCAACCTCTCGAAGCACTTCATTACGAATGAAGTCAGGGCCACCGGACGGTAGTCATTGAGGCACGTTGCCTTTTTCTTCTTTGGCACCGGTATGATGGTGCCAAATGAAATTCTTTGGTGAATTTCAACAAAGCCATTGGAGCATCACAGTTGGCCTTCTTCTTGGAGAGGAGAATTTGGCTGCGTTGCCGATTACTATCCAGCAACCTCTACCGGTTGCGTCTGTGTGCATGTTGGGGATGAAGACAAGATTGAGTGTGGCAGTGATGCTGTTTGTGTTCAAATAGCCAACTGGCGCATGTTCCAAACTGATATAGTAATAATATCCACTTGATCACAGAATCAAAGCTTTACTCTAGTTTTTGGGAGAGGTGAGGAGATGAGAAAATTGAGACTCCACCAGGAAAGGACCTGAGCAATTAATTATCCTGGCTTTAAGATTGGCTTTGGCTTTATGCAAAGTATTTTGGCTTATTGAATTTGCAGCTTTCTTCCTGGCCAGCCAAAAACTTTTTGCAATAATATTGCAATTATATTTGTAGCAGTGTATTCATGATCAATGATGTCATGAAAGATATTAATTTTGTGGGCTTTTTCAGCTTATTGCAGGTCGAAAATACTGATGCTAGTTCTGCTGCTATTCTGGAGCAAATTGTGAGCCAAGAAAATGTGACTGCTGAGTGTCCAGAGAGAGATCCAAACTCCTGCGTGATCATATTGGATTGGGCCAAATGGTGGGATAATGTCGCAAAGGAGCGAATTATGTTGTCTAGAAAATTGGATGTCGGTAAGTTTAGTTGGAACTGCATTTAGGGTGAACATAGTTCAGGGTAGCACAAGTGGCTAGCACTGTGGCTTCACAGCGCCAGGGTCCCAGGTTCGATTCCCCGCTGGGTCACTGTCTGTGTGGAGTATGCACGTTCTCCCCGTGTCTGTGAGAGTTTCCTCCGGGTGCTCCAGTTTCCTCCCACAGTCCAAAGACGTGCAGGTTAGGTGGATAGGCCAAGCTAAATTGCCCCTTAGTGTCCAAAAAGGTTAGGAGGGGTTATTGGGTTGCGGGGATAGGGTGGAAGTGAGGGCTTAAGTGGGTCGGTTCAGTCTCGATGGGCCGAATGGCCTCCTTCTGCACTGTATGTTCTATAGCTGTAGTCTTAGTTGCAGTTTGATTGTTCGTGTAGTTCAGAAAGGTAGTTGTTTGTTTGGAGCAGTTATATAATGCAGATTTGCTTTTTGTATGGAGAACTTTGACAGGTTCAAAGCTTTTCCTTCATCATTTTGACCCCATGTTCCCTTCCTCTGTTCTATAATCTTTCAAATTTCTACCTTGGAAGAATCTCCTGTTGAGGAACAAGAACATAAATTGCTGCAATCTTTCCAAAGCACTTCAATTTTCTTACTCTGGTATCAGCCTTGTGTCACTTTTCTGAACCCTCTCGGGATCAGTGTTGCCTTGTTGGCTGAAACTGCAATTTTTCATAAGGTTGCTTAGAGGTCACGGTGTAATTGTTGTGTTCCAGGAACCATTCTCTCCCTGTGTTGCTTTTAAAATGATCTTTTCTCCACTTTCTTAACTTTTGACGCTGCTACACACATCTCTCCACAGCAATTCAGTCTTGCAGTCCCGAGGTATTGTGGACCTACCTGACTTCCAGGCATTGTTGGGCTAAAGTTTGTGATTGGATCGAAGCCTCCCAAAGTAGTGGGAATTCTGCAAATTGGCCACCCCTGACGCCCAATGCTGTGAATCAGAATACATGCTGCAGTAGCTACATGAGAAATGAGATACTAAATAAATTGGCACGGTAAATATCTGTTTTCACAAATACTCGTTCCACCTTTAGCAGCAGAAGTCTAGGAGGGATGTCATTATTCATAATGCTGTGCCAACACTCGAGCAAAAAAATTGGCAATGGAGTGATTGAACGAACTGCAGAGTGATGCAGAGAGTGGGCCATAATTGTGTGTATGCTCTTCCCATTACCCATGTAATTAATGTTTGTTGTTTGCAATTCGTTCAAATTAGACCTTATTTAATTGACCCCAATAGTTTATGGGCCATAGTTGTGTTTAACTTAACTTTAAAAAAAAAATTGCAACACTCAAATTTCAAACATCGAGTTGTTGAACGGTGAAACCATGATTGTTTTTGTATCTGAGGACTAGAAATAGAATATGGTGGGTTACAGACTAATTGCAGCTAACTCGTGGCAACTTGGTTTTATTTTCACATTTGTCGTAACAGAAAAGGAGTATTCATCCCTTCAGAGCTAGAAGACTTCAGACAACTCCTGGTGAGACTAAGCTGCACACAGGGACTGATGCAAGACCCTCACCCAGTTCCAGTGTACAAGTCTACTGATGGGCTTGACTTCCACAGCACTTTCATCCTGTACTGCCTTGAGCATGAGCTGCGCTATCTTTTGTATGCTTACCTGGATTATTATGGGTAAGTGCAGTTTTGTAGAGATTGGGTTTGGTGTGATCATCTTGAATTTTGTTTAATGAGGATAAATCTGAAATTAAGAGTACAGTGAAGTAATAACCTTTATTAGTGTCACAAGTAGGCTTACACTGCAATGAAGTTACTGAGAAAATTCCCTAGTCGCCACATTCCGGCGCCTGTTCGGGTACACAGAGGGAGAATTTAGAATGTCCAATTCACCTAACAAGCACATCTTTCGGGACTTGTTCAAGGAAACCGGAGCCCCCGGAGGCAACCCACGAAGACAGGGGGAGAATGTGCAGATGCCGCACAGACAGTGATCCAAGCTGGGAACGAACCTGGGACCCTGGTGCTGTGAAGCAACAGTGTTAACCACTGTGCTACCCCGATGGATTCATTGTTGAGCATCTCTATTCCATGCCTCAAACATTATGATTTGCAGGTTATTATGGTGTAATACAAATAATTAATTTAAACTTGTGTCTGGGTATTAGGTGAGAATAGTGTCAAGCTCAGCTGTGATGCTTTCTATGGTTGAATAATCAGCTGCTGGCAATATCTGGGCGCAGTGACAAAGTGTGACCACCTGAGTGAGATGAAAAGGGGAAGTGGGATCACACTCCAGCAAGGCTAAATACCTTACGAAAAGGAAGGGCAGCATGGTGGCGCAGCGGTTAGCATTGCTGCCTCACAGCGCCGCGGTCCCAGGTTCAATCCCAGCTCTGGGTTATTGTCCGTGTGGAGTTTGCACATGCTCCCCGTGTTTGCTGGGTTTCGCCCCCACAAACCAAAGATGTGCAGGGTAGGTGGATTGGCCATGCTAAATTGCCCCTTAATTGGGAAAAATGAATTTGGTACTCTAAATTTATTTTTTTTTAAAGAGAAAAAGAAAAGGAAAGGAGGGCAGCACAGTGGCATAGTGGTTAGCATTGCTGCCTACGGCGCTGAGGACCTGGGTTCGAATCCCGGCTCTGGGTCACTGTCTGTGTGGAGTTTGCACATTCTCCCCGTGTCTGCGTGGATTTCACCCCCACAACCCAAAGATGTGCAGGGTAGGTGGATTGGTCACGCCAAATTGCCCCTTAATTGGAAAAAGCAATTGGGTATTCCAAATTTATAAAAAAAAGGAAAGGAATAAAGTTGGCAAGTCAGAAACTTGATTGTTTAATAATGCAGCTTTCTCTTGAGGTTGTCTCGCAAAACAGTGAACTTGTTCCAGAAGAGAATCACAGAATATTTACAGTACAGAAGGAGGCCTTTTGGCCCATTGATTCTGCACTGGCTCTCTGAAAGATGATTCCACCCAGTCCCACTCCCCTGATGTATCCCTGTAACCTCACGCATTCTTTCTTTTCAGATACCAATCCAATTCCCTTTTGAATACCTCGATTGAACCTGCCTCCACCACCCCCATGGGAAGTTTGTTCCAGACTCTAACCCCGCCCCCCCCCTCTGGGTGGAAAATCTTTTCCTCCTTCTGCCAATTGTTTTGAATCTGTGCCCTCTAGTTTTAGATGCTTTTGTGAAAGGAAACAGTTTCTCACTATTTACTCTGTTCATAACTCTCAGCATCTTGAATGCCTCCCTCAAGTCTACCACAAACAATTTATTAAATAAATAATTGATCTAAGAGAACTGTTTCCAGGTAGATGAAGCATTTGCAGGGATTCATCTTTTAATAATATGCTTTGAATAATAGTATTCTATTCTCTGCAAACTGGAAAACATTTGAAAAAGCTTTTTTCAAATCTGATATTAATTGTCTTGATGCCTATTTATGCATTGGTGAGGCTTGGGATTTGTTATTTTTTTTCCACCTGTTTTCATGTACTCATTGGTTATCCATTATATAAAAATGTTCTATACTCTTGTGTTTTAATCAGGTGAAAGTGTAATTTACAGAAGTGAAGAACAGTGACTATCCATTCAAACAGTGTATTTTTGCATTTTAGAAGCCTGACTTTACATGCACCTCACGCATGAGGCATACCTATCTTTTTAACAAAATATAATAAAAAACATATTTTTTCCATATATCTCATTCTCCTATATCTGTGATTGATTCTCTTTCCGGTGTATGCCTGTAGTGCTTGCACTTAATCTGATGACAGCTCCAGTACAAATTCTTAGCACTGTTCATGATAGCAGCAGCCTCCCAGGGTTAGTTCTGTGGGAATTCCATCCAGATGCCACTCCTTCCAGAGCCCCAAACATAGTGCCGGCCATCATTAAGGATGAAATGAGTAGAAGAAAAGATGAGGTTAAATACTTGGAAGTTGCCCTCTGACAGTGCAGTGCTCCCTCGAGCACCAAACCTCGCCCTGTCTGTCGCCCTGTCTGTCGCCCTGTCTGTCGCCCTGTCTGTCGCCCTGTCTGTCGCCCTGTCTGTCGCCCTGTCTGTCGCCCTGTCTGTCGCCTGTCTGTCGCCCTGTCTGTCGCCCTGTCTGTCGCCCTGTCTGTCGCCCTGTCTGTCGCCCTGTCTGTCGCCCTGTCTGTCGCCCTGTCTGTCGCCCTGTCTGTCGCCCTGTCTGTCGCCCTG